>NC_133326.1:58648439-58952279 GCF_042186555.1 Aquarana catesbeiana | reverse complement strand
TTTGACTAGGAGAAGGCAGAGATCCTTGGCAGAAATACAGGATCAATACCAGCCCCTCTGACAGAACAACAATCTGCCTTGATTATATAGGCAGGTTGTCGTTCTGCCTCTGTACTGTGTAATCGGTGGGCGTCAGGGACATTGAGTCCACAGTACCCATCGCTGGGCTCCTGCTGTGTTTAATCACAGCGAGAACGGGTCACCGGCAGCGCGTGTGTCCCAGACCTCTAATGCCCCGTACACACGGTCGGACATTGATCGGACATTCCGACAACAAAATCCTAGGATTTTTTCCGACGGATGTTGGCTCAAACTTGTCTTGCATACACACGGTCACACAAAGTTGTCGGAAAATCCGATCGTTCTAAACGCGGTGACGTAAAACACCTACGTCGGGACTATAAACGGGGCAGTGGCCAATAGCTTTCATCTCTTTATTTATTCTGAGCATGCGTGGCACTTTGTCCGTCGGATTTGTGTACACACGATCGGAATTTCCGACAACGGATTTTGTTGTCGGAAAATTTTATCTCCTGCTCTCAAACTTTGTGTGTCGGAAAATCCGATGGAAAATGTCCGATGGAGCCCACACACGGTCGGAATTTCCGACAACACGCTCCGATCGGACATTTTCCATCGGAAAATCCGACCGTGTGTACGGGGCATAAGTGTCAGATCACATACTAGGTACATGATCTGGCACAGCGCAACCACCCTGCCTGCAATCTGCTAGCTGTTAAAGTGATTGTAAACGTTCACTTTGTAAAACAACACATTCAGTTTCAAATAGAAATGAAAGGAAAAACATTTTTGTATAGATATAAAAATACATAAAAAAATATATTTTTTCCCGCTTTTTTATAAGTGATCACGTTCCCTATGTTCTCAGCTACATAAGAACTTGGTGGGGGAGGAGAAGCAGCAGTACACTAAGCTTCCCAGTGAATGGCTGTGTAGGGGGAGGGGGGGGGCATGTCAGGACAAGTGTGATCATTGGAGGAGAACAGGCTGAGTTCCCAGCATAGCTAGAGAACTGACCACGCTGTGCTCTCCTGCTTAGTGTGGTCCGTTTTTAATAGGAAAGCAGAGGGACTGGAATGAACACCAGGGATTTCACATAAAGGAAGCAATACACAGAGAACAATAGACTTTCTCATACAAGAACATGGTACAGCAGGCACATATCAGGAATATGATGTGTTGGGGTAACAAACGCTTTTAAGATTAATCCTAAAATATTATATATATTTTTCAAGCATTTATACATTTCATGAACAACCTCGAGAAGGTGACAAGGAGTCTTCAAAACCTGTGAACTGTGCATTCTATAAATGATATGAAAGTCATGATTAAAGATATTTATTATAATACATTGAAAATGAAAGGAGCCGGCTAGGAGAAGAACCCCACAGTTCTGTAAGTGGTGGGGCCAGTTTGGGGGTGAAGGGATGTGCATGCTGACCATGTTCAATGTTACACCCTAAATATGGATGGAACATGAAACATGGAGTTATCTTTAAACAAAGAATCCCTTTCCCAGAATCCTTTGAGAGAGACAACTCCCTCCCCACCTGTTGCTTTTTGTTGTACTGCTTGCTACAACTAGTGACTGTCATAGAAAAGGTTAAATACCCTATGACTGACCTACAGCGTTTTCTTTTTATAGTGTTCAGTCTCCTGTAGGGTGGCAATATAAGTCATGCTCCTATATTGTTCTTGTGTCTCCTAATGGACTTTGAGGAAAGTACAAAAATCCCAAAATGTCACACTGTCCACCTTTTTGCGTTCGATCATAAACTAACTTTTGTTTGGATATGTTCCAGGTGATGCACTTATGCATGAAGTGCGGTGTTCAGTTGAAAAGTCAGAGAAGCAAGATACAGAGAATAAAAGTTCTTTTATTGCATTTGCTCGAGTCTTCAGTGGGGTGGTACGCAGAGGGCAAAAGATATTTGTTTTGGGACCCAAATATGATCCAACAGCAGCACTGCCTAAGGTAATTTTTTTTTCTCTTTTCATTTTAGATTTCCACAAATATAAAAGTCGGTACTTGAACAAGTCTTGTTTTAACTTTACCACTCGAAATGTAGCTTTAATAAAAGATGCTGATTTTTTTTTTTTTTTACCATTCCCCAGAGTTTTACTGTCTTAAAAAGACCCTGTCGCAGAAAAAAAAAGGTTTCAAAGCACACAATAGTAAATTAAAGTTTCTAATACCTACCAGTACTGTTTCAGCAAATCTTTGCTCTATTGCTAAAGCCACTAGGATCTTTAGCTTTCAACACTTCCAAGTGGGTTCAAAAATTTCTCTTTAGGATTAATCAGTAATTTCCCTTTGGGGTTAATCAATAATTTCCCTTTTGGGTTAATCAGTAATTTCCCTTTGGGGTTAATCAATAATTTCCCTTTGGGATTAATAAAGTAATCTGAATCTGAATTCTGAATCTCTGCCTCTACCCACTGGACATTGTGATCCCATCCGCTGAGCAATGTAACTATTGTGTCCCCTTTGGAGCCTAATTTGTTCTATGAACATATAGGCCTCGTTCACACGGGGCGATGACAATCCCTGTCCAGGGCCATGTTTACCTGCATGGGCAAGCACAGGTGTTCCGTGCATCTCCGTGTGAGTAGTCCTATACATGTCTCTTGGAACAAAGTGGTTGCACGTACACAGCCACTGTGTCCCAATAAGACATTGGTGCGAGTGCGGGTCCCCTAACTCACCCAGGGAGCATTTGGGGCTGTGCACCCACACATATGTCATTTTGGGAGCAGCAGCTATGTCTGTGCAGCTGCTCCATCCCAATAGACAACAATGGAACTGCCGAAAGGGAGATACAACGGGACACCTGTGCAACCCTACGCCAGCAAAACATGGTCCTCCATGGAGCACACATATCAACGCCCTGTGTGAACAAGGCCTTAGACCTGAAGAAAAACCTTTTCAAGATACTTGAACTTTGAAGTAAACCTGTCACCAACCTGGTAATTTTAGACTAAGCATAAGATGAAAGAATGGATAAGTAGAGGCTACCTTTTGTGAAACCCAATCTGTGGATCCAGAAGTGTAGGTAGGTGGAGATTATTAGCAGATCGTGGCCTTTACTGTTAAAGTTCTGTTTTGCCCTGCTTCTTCTTGTCTCTCTTTTTAGTCAGCAAGCCCACCCATCATATTAAAGGACTTATAGAGAGACTTAGAAGGCAAAATAACGTGCAGACAAATGTGACTTTTACAAGAAATTTTTAGATTTGCATGTAGGTTCAACTGCCTGTATGTCTGGATCTATTGATCGTGTTGACATCTGGTTCTCACTGCAGGTAACACCTGCTTGCACATTTTTTTTTATCGTATACTCCATTTATAACAAGTTTCTTTTAAGCCAAGACTTGGCCAATGGACCTTTTACTACCCAGACTCTATATGCATCCTGCCCGTTGATGTACCCCAGTGTATGTGACAGAATACTGTTAATGAACAGTAAGCTTAAATTATAACCAAGATTATATAGTTGGTACATGCAGTTGCTCATGCCTTTCAAAAAAAGCAGACAAAATCAGCACTGACCAAGGGCAGTTGTACAAATAACTATTGGAATAACAAGGACTCCAACTAATCATATTATCTTGGTCTGTCTTGGGCTTCACACAAGCAAAATAATTAGACAGACTCTCGTAGATTTAGCTACAGCTGTATAGTGTAAGGGTTTACCTAATAAGATACATATTAAGGCTCGGTTCACACAGGGGCAACACGACTCTGGCCGCGACTTTGCGAGGCGACCTGGACACGACCTGAGGGCGACACCACAGCGCGACTTGGGGCGACTTACAAGGCGACTTCAAATCGCCTCCAGGACAGGTGACTTTCCAGTGGCCAATTAAACTACAATCAGCTCTGTGGGAGGGAGGGGGGAGGGAGGGGTTTGCTTGAGAAAACCATCTTCTCTTCCTGTATTGTTGCTTCAGTTAAGACACGATCCGACTTTGGAGGCGACTTCCATTGAAATCAATGGGTACAAGTCGCCTAGAAGTCGGATTGAAGTAGTACAGGAACCTTTTCTGAAGTCGGAGCGACTTCAGTAGCGTACATTAAGACGGCTCTCATTCACTTGAATGGAATTTCTGATGTCAAGCGACTTGGGGCGACTTGAGGTCTGACAAGTCGGATCCCAAGTCGCGGTAGTGTGAACCGGCACTAAAGGCAGATTTAACAGTTATTCCTGGGATGTCTCCATACTTATGGCCATTTGGTTTGGTGACTTTAATACCACCCTCAATCCAAGCTTAGATACATCAGTCTCCACTTCCAATCCCTCTATTCCTGACCAGGCAACAAGATTCGTATGCCTTCTACCAGATGGACGGGCCGCCAGACTCATGGAGACAGTGGAGGCCCGTCCATACGGGTCGCAGGGGTGCCGCCCCCCCTAATCCACGCGTCAGGCCCCTAATCTACATGCAGAGTGGCGGACACATGGATTCCAATGGGTGTTTTTTTTTTTTCTTTAGAAGCATGCGATTAGAATCAGTATAGACTTCATTATACTATTGAAATCACTTTTATCCTGGTTAATGGATATGGGGTTTGGTCCTCGAGTACCATTAGACCACTTCCCTTATTGGGCTACAATCCACATGTATAGTGATCCACCGAGTACTATATGGCGCCCAAATTCATGGTGGTTGACTTATACCCAAGGTTGATACATTGTGTTCCGAATGGTAATCCTTTTCCACTACCAATAATTATATTGCATCTCTTCTTCTGGTGTGGGAATCTTTTTTATCACCCATATCTCCATGCTCAAAAGCACCTATAACCAGGTTCTCACACAGGCTATGGAACAGCTGATGAATCTTGAAAACCTATTCATTAGAGACCCCTCAGTGGCACATGCCAGACATATAAAACTGGAGACTAGAGTAGTGGATCAACTTCATTTTGAAACATTTAGACAAAAATATATATTTTTGTTTTTAAACAATGCCTTTTTTAATATGGCGAATGCTTTGGTAAGCCTCTAGCCAACCTTATCCACCAAAATAGTAAAAAGGTCACTCAGAGCTGCGGCTATGTGTAATGTGTTTGCTGTTGCTTGCGCACACACACAAGGCACAGGCAGATACTTTGCACAGAGCTGCAGCTCTGAATGATCTTTTACTATTAAGAATGAACACGTAGCACTCATCATTCATTCACAATAGTGACAGATCACTCAGCTTAGAAAGGGGATGGGGATCATTGCTGGTTATACATCCTCCCACAGGAATGCCCCTAATTTGGGCTTCAAAAAGGAGTGCAGCTACAGCCAGCATTTAGAGGTGTGTTTATGGAACAATGGGTGATATATGCACTTTGTCCCTTGGACAGTTCAATAAATAAGCATGCCCCCCCATACCTTAAAGCAGTGTTTCTCAACTCCAGTCCTCAAGGCACACCAACAGGTCATGTTTTCAGGATTTCCACTATTTTGCACAGGTGATTTGATCAGTTTCACTGCCTTAGTAATTATCATAGCTGTTTCATCTGAGGGAAATCCTGAAAACATGACCTGTTGGTGCGCTTTGAGGACTGGAGTCGAGAAACACTGCCTTAAAGTTCAATTGTATCCCTACGCATAATAAAGCTGAACTCCAGGAATTCAGACACTTTTTAAAAATGTTCTGGATTACTATGGGTTAAGTCCAATGAAGTGTGTGCAATCTCATGGACATAACTCATTAAAATTAGCAATGTGAACAAGAGCCTCGGCTCTCTGGGGACTCTCCCTCCTCATCGACTTCCGCGGCTGTCAATCACAGCCAGTGAGCCAATCAGGAGATAGAGGGGGTGTGGCCAAGCCGTGGCTCTGTGTGTGAATGGACAAATGGAACAGCAGCTCGTGAGTGAGTGTGCTCGGGCACCCCCATAGCGAGCTGCTTACTGTGGGGGCACTCGGCAGGAGCCAGTAGACCTGGCGGGAGACCTGAGAAGAAGAGGACCAGGGGGTGCCCTGTGCAAAACCACTGCACAGAGCAGATAAGCATAAATGGTTTGTTATTTTTTAGGGAAAAAAATCTGCCTTTTAATATATATCTTATTAGGTAGACCCTTACACTATACAGCTGTAGCTAAATCTACGAGAGTCTGTCTAATCATTTTGCTTGTGTGAAGCCCAAGACAGACCAAAATAATATGATTAGTTGGAGTCCTTGTTATTCCAATAGTTATTCGATTCTTACAACTGCCCTTGGTCAGTGCTGGTTTTGTCTGCTTTTTTTTGAAAGGCATGAGCAACTGCATGTACCAACTATATAATCTTGGTCATACTTTAACTTACTGTTCATTAACAGTATTCTGTCACATACACTGGGGTACATCAACGGGCAGGATGTATTTAGAGTCTGGGTAGTAAAAGGTCCATTGGCCAAGTCTTGGCTTAAAAGAAACTTGTTATAAATGGAGTATACGATAAAAAAAATGTGCAAGCAGGTGTTACCTGCAGTGAGAACCAGATGTCAACAACATCAATAGATCCAGACATACTGGCAGTTGAACCTACATGCAAATCTAAAAATTTCTTGTAAAAGTCACATTGTCTGCACGGCATTTTGCCTTCTAAGTCTCTATATAAGTTCTTTAATATGATGGGTGGGCTTGCTGACCAAAAAGAGAGACAAGAAGAAGCAGAACTTTAACAGTAAAGGCGTGATACACCAATCCTATTCAGGGTCTCTTTAGGGCACAATCTTTTACTATTAAGAATAAACAGGCAGCTGTGACTCTTTGTGTGTCTGTCAGTGGCTGCTTGTACAGCGTGTGATATTTTTTACACTAAGATGAAAGTCTCCTTACCCGTACGTTAATCGGTTCGAGAATTATGTGACTGGGCTCCTATTTTTGAATGAGCGTTGAACAATGTTGGGCTTGTGCTGTGTATAATACAGCCCGACATTGCTGATTGCTCATAAAACTGAAAGATCAATCGTGCAGCTGCATCATCCAGAATTATCACTCACAAATCAGTCTCCTGTCTAGCAGCGTTGTCTGACAAGAAGGGGACACCTGTCCGACTATGCTGCTTAGAAACTTGGGGATGGATTTGAATGGGACCAAGTGCTATATGCATTTGGTCATCTAGGAAAAAAAACAATAAAATGTGTAATAATAGATCTTTTCTAAACCCGTTAAGACATTGACCTGCTTTTAATAGTCCAGATTTAGGTTTATTAGGATGGAGATGCACTATCTTTGCCCACTGCTGGTGGGGCTGCAAACTATAGAACAGGAAAGCCAAATAGACAGTTGGGGTTCTCTAGCTAATAGAATTCACATGCTTTTCAGTTACATCAAGGGTCAGCAACCTTTTTTCGACTTAAGAGCCGGATTCAATGTGAATGCATGGAGGGCCGCATTCACCTGCTAATGAATTAAGATAATAATAATCCCCCTTTACATTACACAGCCCCCGCACCTCTGGACCCCTTTACATTACACAGCCCTGCACCTTTGGTTCCCTTTACATTACACAGGCCCCTGCACCTCTGGACCCCTTTACATTACACAGCCCTGCACCTATGGTTCCCTTTACATTTCACAGACCCCTGCACCTCTGGACCCCTGTACATTACACAGGCCCCACATCTCTGGACCCCTTTACATTACACAGCCCCCGCACCTCTGGACCCCTTTACATTACACAGCCCCCGTACCTCTGGACCCGTTTACATCACACAGCCCCCTTGCATATTACACAGCCCCCCCTACACACACCCCTTGCATATTACACAGCCCCCCTACACACACCCCCTGCGTATTACACAGCCCCCCCCCCCCCACAGCTCTGCCCTTTCCTACCTTGCCCCATGCAGCAAGGGAGACAGAGCAGAGTGGAGCAGGAAGCTGAATGAGCACACGGGAGAGACGCACAGCAGCGCTGATAAGACAGCGAGAGCTTCCGAAGTTCATTTTTCATATTACCAAGCTGATTATTATTTGCTAAGACCACCTAGCATCCAATCACCTGGAAAGTTAACTCCAGAAGCTCCCGCTGTCTTATCAGCACTACTGTGTGTCTCTCCCGTGTTCTCATTCAGCTTCCTGTTCCCTGCTCCTCCTTGCTCTTACTTAAAATGTCATAGGTTGCCGACCCTGAGCTACATCTTCAAGTTGGATTACAAAAACTTCACACTGTGCCCAAATCATAGCGTATTCTTTCTATATTTGTTACCCATAAACGGTATTTCTAATGATGTCTGGTAAGTCCCCAGTCAAATAAAATGCGAGATCTGATGGCATCTATATTCATATATTATCTTTTTACATCTCTGGTATTTCTAATGTAAGATAGCTGAAAGGGAAATTGGATAGACTTTTAGGCTTCAGTTCTGTGTCACATCTAGCAGATCTACACCACTTCAAATATTGTTGTTTCTTATGATCAGATGTGCTGTGGTGACAATTTGGTGAGTGGGAGATGCTAGTCCAAGCTTACGCCAAACAAACATATGTTCTCATAATAGCTCAGAGAGCTCATACATATTTCTCTCACTGATTAATGTACGGTTATGCAGACTTTCATCTTACTGTTAAAAGTATCACAGGCAGCATTTTGTTGGTGGCTGTAACCGCTTACATATGTGGCAGAATAAAGGCCCAGTTCAGCATGTGACAAGTAGGAAGTGGACAGACTACTTAGCTAAATTTTCAATAGAGAGCCATTTATTTTGAAGCTTGTAATTGATACAGATTTGTAACTGCTGATTTGCCATATGGTTAACAGAAGGAGAAGATGGCAAGTCTAGAAAATGTTATCTTTATACAAATGTTCATGTTACTTATGATTGATGGTGCTAGAAAGAAGCCTGTTGCATAGGTCTATCGTATGGTCTCTGCTGTGTTGCTTGGTTTGCCATCACTGTGCTGCTTGCTACATATATATATATATATATATATATATATATATATATATATATATATATATATATATATATATATATATATATATATATATATATATATATATATCTCTCTCTCGAGTATAATAAGTATTGAACACATCACCGGTGCTATTGACATGAACTGTTCACCACGTCGCTAACAACCCATGCAATCCTTACATACAAAGAAACCAAAACAAATAAATCCATTAATTAACTTATGTGTAATAAAATGGAATTACACAGGGACAAAGTATTGAACACATGAAGAAAGGAAGGTGCAAAAAGGCATGGAAAGCCAAGTATCAGACAGAGACAGAAGTATAGTTAAATCACACTTGTTTAATAATAATAATAATAATAATAAAGTAAACAGAGTAAGCGTAGTCAAAACAAGCCAGAGTTCAGTAACCAGATCCGGTAGTCAGCCAAGCAAATGTCAGAGAGCCAGAGATAAACGTAGTAGTACAGAAAGCAGGCTCAGGAGCCAGAAGGAACGTCAGCCGAGCAAGTCTTCAACAGGAATGCAGGAGAAAGTCTCTGTGATGTTGACAAAGGCGAAGGCAGAGATCAAGTGAGCTGGACGACTTTAAGTAGGCAGGACTGACGAGCAGAATCAACAACAGCTGGGTAACTGTGGAGAGAAATGGGAGCTGGCAATTAGCCGACATCTGAGCGGCCAGCTAAGAGAAGGAAGGGCTGAGCCCAGCCCTGACACCAAGACACCAGCTGAAATCTATCAGTCATTAAAAAGCAATCCTGTCCCTTGTTAGTGCAAATTAAAGCGGAGTTCCACACAAAAATGGAACTTCCGCTTTTCGGAACCCTCCCCCCCTCCGGTGTCACATTTGGCACCTTTCAGGGGGGTGCAGATACCTGTCTAAGACAGGTATTTGCACCCACTTCTGGCATAGACTCCCATGGGAATCTATGCCTCTTCCCGTCCCCACCGCGCTGTCTGCTGGGAACACACAGCTCCCAGGAGAGAGCGGGGACCACTAGGGACGCGCAGCGCGACTCGCACATGTGCAGTAGGGAACCGGGAAGTGAAGCTGCAACGCTTCACTTCCTGATTCCCTCACCTAGGATGGCGGCGGCAGCTGCCGAGAACCAAGCGGGTTCTCGGCGTCCCCTGCCAACATCGCTGGACCCTGGGACAGGTAAGTAACCATGTATTAAAAGTCAGCAGCTGCAGTATTTGTAGCTGCTGGCTTTTAATATTTTTTTTTTTTTGGCGGTGTGGGTGAACCCCCGCTTTAATATCAGCTGGTTCAGTCTCAACTGATGGCCTATAAAAAGGTGCCTCATTACCAAGGTGTCACACAAGAAACATCTTATGATGGGTAAAAGCAAAGAGCTTCCTCAAGACCTTTGCAACCTTATTGTTGCAAAACATACTGATGGCATTGATTACAGAACGATTTACAAACTTCTGAATGTTTCACTGAGCACTGTTGGGGCCATAATCCGGAAGTGGAAAGAACATAATTTCACCATAAACAGGCCACGACCAGGTGCGCCTCGCAAGATTTCTGACAGAGGAGTGAAAAATATGAGAAGAGTTGTCCAAGAGCCAAGGACCACTTGTGGAGAGCTTCAGAAAGACCTGGAATTAACAGGTACAATTGTTTTAAAGAAAACAATAAGTAATGCACTCAACCGCCATGGCCTGTATGCACGCTCACCACGCAAGACTCCATTGCTGAAGAAAAAACTTGTTGAAGCTCACTGAAAGTTTTCCGCACATCATTTAGACAAGTCTGTGAAATACTTAGAGAATATAGTCTGGTCAGATGAGAACAGAATTAAACTCTTTGGATGCCACAATATACACCATGTTTGGAGCTCAGATGGCACTGCACATCACCCCAAAAACACCCCCCATACCAACAGTGAAGTTTGGAGGTGGGAACATCATGGTGTGGGGTTGTTTTTCAGCATTTGGTACTGGCAAACTGCATGTCATTGAAGGAAGGATGAATGGAAAAATGTACCAAGACATTCTTGATCACAATTTGCTGCCATTTACCAGGATGATGAAGATGAAACAAGGGTGGACATTTCAGCAAGACAATCATCCCAAACACAAAGCCAGCGAAACTCCAAATTGGTTTCAAAGAAAGAAAATAAAGCTGCTAGAATGTCCCAGCCAATCATCTGACTTGAATCCAATAGAAAATCTATGGAAACAACTAAATATCAGAGTTCATTGTAGAGACCCACAAAACCTTCAAGATTTGATTGATTTGTGTGGAAGAATGGACCAAAATCACACCTGAGCAACACATGCAACTAGTTTCTCCATACAGGAGGCGTCTTGAAGCTGTCATTACCAACAAAGGATTTTTTACAAAGTATTAAATAAATTTGCAGTTAGCGTGTTGAATGCTTTTTCCCTGTGCAATTTTATTACACAAAACTTCATTTCTGAATTATTATTTTTTTTTCTTTGTATGTATGGATTGCATGGGTTGTTACTGACATGTGGTGAAAATTTCATGTCAATAGCACAATAGCACCTTTATAAATATATTTACCTAGAAACATGATGACGTGTTCAATACTTATTTTACCTGCTGTATATAAAATTCCATATTACTGTTCCTTTATATTTTTGTAATTCTTCACTTTGCTGAGACTTTTTGTCCTCCACTTTCACATTTTGGTGGTTGTCATGGGTGGCATGTACCCTACCCACACAAATCCCCCATATGTACAAGATAGTGGCTAGATAACAGCTTAGCAGCACTAGGGTCGTCAGTTTAAATTCCAACCTCCAATACCTTCATATAGTTTGCATGTTCTCTCTGTGCCTGCATGGGTTTCCTCCGGTTACTCCGGTTTCCTTCTACACCCCAAAGACATGCTGGTAGGTTCATTGGCTCCTGTCTAAATTGGTATGCATGAATGTGAATTAAGGACCTTAGATTGTAATCTCCTTGAGTGCACTGATGTGAATTTACAATATATGTAAAGTGCTGTAAAAATTGACAGCACAATATAAGTACCTGAAATAAATAAAAATAAAGAAATGTCTCTTTAGCATCTGAGTGTTGCCTGCTGCTATGCCCATGTTATATGTCTGTATGTTGTATGTCTATGCCATCCAATACTATGAATAATAAAGTTTGAGATATTAGTGCAGCACCGTCAGCTCACAACAGGAAGTTAGAAGTTCCTAGATTACTGGCAGGATCAACAGGTATTTTCTGTACTTTCAGCATGTACTGCATATTTATTTATAATTTTGCTCATGTATACAGTTACAATATCTGCATCCCACAGCCTTCTAACTCTGGGAATTCCATTCCATGTGCAGAGCTGTCATCTTAACGGCATGCTATTTTTTTTATAGCTGTACTCTATTAAAGGATTTTTTTTTCTTTTTGCATATGTACATAGGTCCAACTTAGACCAGTGCTAATATTCATATACATATCTATTCATATGGTGGGACTCCTGTGGTTGCAGAGATTAACTTTAGTAGATGACGATACTATAGTATTTTCTGCTGTCTTCTGGTTTCTGTGTCCCAGGTGCCATTCACAGGACACCCTGAACTTTTCTCTCTTAATGCCAAATGTTCTCTGATTCGGCAATGGGGAGAGGCAGAGAGGTGGCTTCACGTTCTCTACCTTGTCCAATCATGGAATGCTTGGCGATCACTGAAAAAAATTCAAGGCGTTCTGTGAATGTCACCCATGCTAAACGAGCAACCACCTATGGTTACTATGTAGCAGAGATGCTGCTCAGAACGGGACCTGAAAGACAGTAGCTATCATGGTAGTATTGATACCTCCCACCAGAGGCGTAGCTTGAAGCTTGTGGGCCCTGATGCAGAAGTTGACCTGGGCCCCCCCTACTTCCAACGTGCGTGCAGATACATCCACCGCATGCCAAGATACTCAAAGTGGCTTAAGAGTTTTGAGTTCCCAGAGTTCCTCTTTACAGCAGAGGACAGGGATTACCGCTGGGGAATCAGAGGACAGGGACCCCTGGCAGGTCACTTGGCAGAGCTCTTTTCCCATCCCTGCACTATTTACAGCCCCCCCCCCCCACACACACACACACACACACTACACAGGGCTAAAATCACATTCCTTTCAACACAGTCTATCAGTCTTCACAGGGTGTATCTGTCTTTTATGTTCTGACCTGTGAAATTCTCTGGTCAGAACGGCAGTGTAGTTGCAGTAGGCAGATACACCCTGTACAGATCATGGCTGACTGGCTGTGTTGTAAAGGAATGTGGTTTCTGCAGAGGAGGAACAGTATAGAGTGCTGTAATGGGAAAGAAGCTCAGCAGCTGGGCATAGCATGCAGGGTGGAGGGGTGGTCAGGGGGCTTTGGGGGGGATGGGCAGCGCCATGTGACACAAAATCTGGAGCCTACAGCCCTTCAGGGAGGAGGTGTTAAGGGATTGGTTTTAGCAATTTCTGAAGGTTTCTCCGTCAGTGTTGGCAGGTAGATCACCTCCTGGAGGTGTGTGTCTTTTCCCCAGTTGTCAGGGAATTGGGGTAAGTAGACATCCCCGGGTGGGGAGTACAGAGAATCCCAGCTGGTGACTAGGAGGCACTGAGCGGTGTCTTACCTCACCAGTGACATCGGTCCCATCGTGGCTACAGGACGGCACTCTCCTCCTCTTGCCTCGCTGAGCTCGGTTACCATTCCATGTTGCCAGCACACAGCACAGACACTTCCCCATCCTTGGCTGTTCTCACCTCGTGCTCCTCTCCATTCAGGAAATGGCTCACAGCTTCTCCCCAGCCAATGAGAACAGAGGGGTGTGGACTATGGAAGGCAAAGTAGAAGCCCAGTACTGGAGCGTGGCTGTGGAGCCCTAGGGCAGATCGGAGCTGGACTTTTTGGAGGATATGATAAAATAACAGGGTGGCTGCAGGGGCCCCCTGGAGCTAGGGGCGGGGTTGCGATTGTGACTCCTGCAAACCCTTATGCTATGCCCATGCCTCCTACCATGTTTCTCCACTTCCCCAGTGGTTCCACAGGTTTGGCGTATGTATTTTTCAAATTGGTCAAAGCTGTAGCAATGTAACAATGCAAAAAAAAAAAAAACTGAAGTTCAGCATTAACAGTGTAAAGAGAAATAAGAAAATCAGGAGCATTGGGCTAAAATTCAAATTGGCAATGTCATATCTCTGTATTAATGGCTTGGCTTGCTCATTCCAATCTATTTTATAGATCTGTATGAATTCTGCCTTTTAGGCTGGAAGAGGTCCATGCACACGTGCTAGAGGTAGTTGGACAGCAAACCTGCTTGGCATTCTTTAAAAAGAAGCAAAAATAATTTGATCCAATGTGTAATGGACACCATCTGTTGTAAGGTTGCAGGGTATGTTTTAACAGAAGGTTATATGCTGGAGCTGAGCAATTCCATTACTTACTGTGATTTCAGTAGTGACAGGATCTTTACATTGCCAAGTCCTTACTCTACTCCTCAGTTCAGGTTGGGAGCTTAGCAATGAGGCTGGCCTTGTGCAAAGATTTTGTTACAGGAATAGTATCCTGTTAGTGAAAGGCAGCAGGAGGCTAGCTGAATGCAAATTTTAGTTGCGAGTGCTTTTTTTTCTTTTTTAATAATTTGCCTTTTGTATATTGTTTTTGTAAGACGATATGTACAAAGCCTCTACACATTATCTGTAATCGGAAATATACTGCGTATATATACAATATACAGTACTTGACCGCGAGATTGTGTTTCCAGCGCGATCCCATTGCGCTGTTTCTCAGCGACGGGGTACTGTGCATGTCGCGCTGGCTCGCTGATCGGGAAAGGAAAACTTTTTTCCTTTTCGCGATGAGCGACAGGCAGTGCTGACAGCTGTCTGGCATGAATCATGAGGGGGAATGCCACGCCAAATTTTAAATGAAAACACCGGTGTGGGTTCCCCCCAGGGGCATACCAGGCCCTTAGGTCTGGTACAGATTGTAAGGGGAACCCCCTACGCTGAAAAATCGGCGTGGGGGTCCCCCCAAATCCATACCAGACCCTTATCTGAGCACGCAGCCTGGCCGGTCAGGAAAGGGGGTGGGGACGAGCGAGCGCCCCCCTCCTGAGCTGTACCAGGCCGCATGCCCTCAACATGGGGGGTGGGCGCTTTGGGGGAGGGGGGCGCCCTGCGGGCTACCCCACCCCAAAGCACCTTGTCCCCTTGTTGATGAGGACAAGGGCCTCTTCCCAACAACCCTGGCCGTTGGTTGTCGGGGTCTGCGGGCGGGGGGCTTTTCGGAATCCGGGAGCCCCCTTTAATAAGGGGGCCCCCAGATCCCGGCCCCCCACCCTATGTGAATGAGTATGGGGTACATGGTACCCCTACCCATTCACCTAGGGAAAAAAAGTGTCATTAAAAAAAAAACACTACACAGGTTTTAATAGTAATTTATTAGGCAGCTCCGGGGGTCTTCTTCCGACTTTGGGGGTCTTCTGCCAACTTCTGGGGTCTTCTGCCAACTTTGGGGGTCTCTCAGGCCTCTTCTCCCTCCTCTCCGGTGTCGTCTCCGTGCTCTCTGGTTCTTCTCCGGTGCCTTCTTCCTTCTGCCGGGCTCCTCCGCTATCTTCTGCTCTTTTGCCGCTCTTTTGCTAACGGTCTTCTGCGCTGTCTTGTCCCCTCTTCTCTTCCAGAAATGTTGACATGACGCTCTCTCCTGCTGGAATGCTGTGTGTGAGCTGCGCAGCCATTTATATAGGCAATGACCCCGCCCCCTTGTGATGTCACGGTCCCAGCATGCGCAGGGTCTCTGGGGTCACGCCCCCTTATAACGCCAGAGTCCCTGCGCATGCTGGGACTGTGACGTCACAAGGGGGCGGGGTCATCGCTTATATAAATGGCTGCGCAGCTCGCAGACAGCATTACAGCAGGAGAGAGCGTCGTGTCAACATCTCTGGAAGAGAAGAGGGGACAAGACAGCGTGGAAGACCGGGCTCCTCCGCTAGCAAAAGAGCGGCAAAAGAGCAGAAGATAGCGGAGGAGCCCGGCAGAAGGAAGAAGGCACTGGAGAAGAACCAGAGAGCGTGGAGACGACACCGGAGAGAGGGAGAAGAGGCCTGAGAGACCCCAGAAGTTGGCAGAAGACCCCAGAAGTCGGAAGAAGACCCCCAAAGTCAGGAAGAAGACCCCCGGAGCTGCCTAATAAATTACTTTTAAAACCTGTGTAGTGTGTTTTTTTTTTTACAGACACTTTTTTCCCCTAGGTGAATGGGTAGGGGTACCATGTACCCCATACTCATTCACATAGGGTGGGGGGCCGGGATTCCGATAAGCCCCCCGCCCGCAGACCCCGACAACCAACGGCCAGGGTTGTCGGGAAGAGGCCCTTGTCCTCATCAACATGGGGACAAGATGCTTTGGGTTGGGGGATCCCGCATGTTGATTTCATGCGGCCTGGTACAGCTCAGGAGGGGGGCGCGCTCGTCCCCACCCCCTTTCCTGACCGGCCAGGCTGCGTGCTCGGATAAGGGTCTGGTATAGATTTGGGGGGGCCCCACGACGATTTTTCGGCGTAGGGGGTTCCCCTTACAATCCGTACCAGACTTAAGAGCCTGGTATGCCCCTGGGGGGGAACCCACGCCGGTTTTTTCATTTAAAATTTGACGCAGCGTTCCCCCTCATGATTCATACCAGACAGCTGTCAGCACTGCCTGTCGCTCATCGCGAAAGGAAAAAAAAGTTTTCCTTTCCCGATCAGCGAGCCAGCTCAGCGCTGGCTCCTGTGTCCAGTGTAGAATGTTAAGGGGCATGTAAAAAATGAATTAAACTAATAAAAAAAAAAGGATCCCTGTGGGAATGTGTTTTTTAGTATTGTAAAGTTTAAAAGAATATAATTTTTAAGAGCGGTGACTTTTATATGCTTACATGTTTTCGTTAATGTGTTTTTATTTTGCAACAAGTAGGTTTTCCCTGTAGTGACTAAACTGGCAGTATAATCAGCATATAAGAAGTATATTGTTTTCAGTAAAGCAGGCCATACATTATGGTTGAAGGAAAGAAAATAGCTTGATTCCCTCATCAAACCCAACAGGCTGGTTGTACTGAATTCAATCAACAGGTCGATTTCAGTACAGCCAGTCTGCCAATAATACATGGATCGAATTTCGTCTGGTTTCTGCTGAAACGGCTGAATTTCGATCCATCAATGACAGCTTTAGTCTGAGTTGATCCTGCAGATTTTCATTGTGATGCTTAGTGTTATAAAAAAGGAAAATTTCCCCGTGGGTTTTTTTAGCAGCAATTATGAGTCAACAAAATTATAAAAAATATATGAATAATTTTATTATTTATTATTTTATTTTTTGATAATAAAATTATTCATATATTTTTTATAATTTTGTTGACTCATAATTGCTGCTAAAAAACTCCACGGGGAAATTTTCCTTTTTTACAACATTTTGTCATTCGGGGTGTGCAGCCTCTCAGACTCTGTACATGTGTCATATGTTATAGTTCATTGTGATACTTTAACCACTTCAATACTGGGCATTTTCCCCCCTTCCTGCCCAGGCCAATTTTCAGCTTTCAGAGCTGTCGCTGTTTAAATGACAATTGCGCGGTCGTGCTACACTGTACCCAAACAAAATTTTTTCATTTTCTTCCCACAAATAGAGCTTTCTTTTGGTGGTATTTGATCACCTCTGCGGTTTTTATTTTTTGCTAAACAAATAAAAAAAGACCGAAAATTTTGAAAAAAAAAAGTTTTCTCCTTTACTGATGGGCACTGATGAGGTGGCACCGATGAGCATGGATGAGGTAATATGCAGCACTGATGGGCACTCATAGACGGCACAGATGGGCACTAATAGATGGCACTGATGGGTACTTATGGGTGACACTGATAGGTGGCACTGATGGGCATGGATGGGCACTGATAGGTGGCACTGATAGGTAGCACTGATGGGTGGCACTGATGGACACTGATAAGTGGCAGTGGTTGACACTGATAGATGGCACTGATTGGCATCACTGATTAGGAGGCACTGGCAGGTATTGCTGGTGGGCACTGATTGGCAGCATGTGTGGGCACACATTGCCACCCATGGCCACCAGGGATGCAATACCTGGTGGTCATCAGTGGTGGCCATCCCTGGTGGTCCTGGGTGGGCATCCGAGGGGGGGCTGCGCTGATGAACAATCAGCGCAGACCCCCCCTGTCAGGAGAGCCGCCGATTGGCTCTCCTCTACTTGCATCTGTCAGACGCGAGTGAGGAAAAGCCAATAAACAGCTCTTCCTGTTTACATCGTGATCAGCCATATTTGGACACTGCTTATCATGTGGTAAAGAGTCTCCGTCAGAGACTCTTTACCTAGATCGGAGTTGCGGTGTGTCAGACTGACACGCCGCAACAACGTTCGCCGGGATGTGCGCCCCCGAGGGCGCGCAGTGGCTTGTTATCCTGACCAGGTCATATGACGTCCGGTCAGGATATTGCAACCACTTTGCTGAAGTCATTTTGCTATATGGCGGGCGGCAAGTGGTTAAAGAGCCGTAAAGCACAACACTATTCTGTAATACTATGCAGCAACTGCAGTATGTACTGTTTATGCTAGGGATTTGCGATTAGCGAACCTCCAGCTGTTGCAAAACTACAAGTCTAATCATGCCTCTGCCTCTGGGTGTCATATTTGTGGCTGTCAGAGTCTTGCTATGCCTCATGGGACTTGCAACAGCTGGAGGCCCGCTAATTGCATATCCCTGGTGTATGCCAACATACTTCATAAATATGAGGGATGTTCAAGTCAAACCAGGACTTTTAATTTTCCAGGTATAAAAAGGGATGCTAGCGTGGTGGCACTACACTAAGTAGTAAGTGGCAAGTGTGGCCTATTACTGATAGGCGGAGCACAGAGACCGTTAATCAAGATGGCAGAGAACATTGTTAGTACGTGGATAGAACAGCATGTGGTTTCTTGGGAACATTGTTAGTACGTGGATAGAACAGCATGAAGTTTCTTGGGAACGAAGGCGTAAAACCCGCGGATATCTACAAAAGACTTCAAATACAGTACGGTGATGAGACACTCACCTGCAGCAAGACATTTGAATGGTGTAAACGTTTCAAAGATGGGCATACGTCCGTCAGTGGCGATCCCGGCCGTGGTGGTTCCCTCACTCTGGAATCAAAACAAACATCAAAGCTGTGGAAGCATGCAGCCTCACCACCACCAAAATTTTGAACAATTGCCTCTGCAGGTAAAGTGATGGCAAGTGTTTTCTGGGACAAACGTGGCATTATTCGTGTAGATTTTTTACCCTGTGGTGCCACTATCAACAGTGAATATAACTGTCATGTTCGGAGTGATGTGCATACGCGTCTGTGGAAAAAACAGCCTGGTTTAATCACTAAGGGCATCCTGTTTCTCCAGGACAGCGCACAAACTCATGCTGCTAACCACACTACCTGCACTTTACAGCAACTCGGCTGGGAGGTATTGCCACATCCACCTTTCAGCTCGGACCTCGCTCTGAGTGGTTTCCACCTGTTTGGACCCCTAAAACAAATCTTTCTTTGCCAAAGCTTTCCAAGCACTAGTTAAACACTGGGATAATGTAGCAGGGAAGTATGTCAAACAATAAATGCAGTTTCCACTCCTTGAAATTTGTTCTTTTATTGTAAAGATTCAAAAGTCCTGGTTTGACTTGAACGCCCCTTGTAGTTAACATACTTTGTAAGATTACTAGTAAGTTTATCAAATTCTGCTATATGAAACAAAGATAGCCTTTAATTGCAAATAAAACCGTTAAGTATGTTATTAAAGGGAAATGATCCAATCAAAAAAGAGACTTCTATTTCTTTGGACAATTGGGCGCATGACTGTGCCCATATGCACAAGGTCAGGTCCAAAAAGGCATGGTTTGACCAGGTTGGAGTGGGGAATCTTGAGTTGTCTGCTCAGTGCCCCGATCTCAACTCTACTGAACACATTTGGGATTCTTTGGCATGCCTATTGCAGGTCAGGTCTTCTCGTCCAACGTTGATACCTTACCTCATAAATGCTATTTTGCTGTTATAGATGTCAAGAGAGGGTCAACTCTCTTTTAATGACAAACATTTTTGGACATGCTAAATGTTTTTGGAGAACTGACCATTGCACCTACATCAGCTTTTTGGACGTTGCACTCATAGGTTATGACAAATGATGTCCAACAAGTTCATGTAGGTGTGATGGTCAGTTCAAAAACATTTGGCCGTATAGTGAATATAATAAGGTTGGGACTAAACTGACCACTGTGTGTATGTAAGTTCTTTTTGTATGTGTATGTTGATGGAAGAGACACTACACTGTAAACCAGGGATGGACACATTAATAAGGAATGCAGGAGTCAGTCTGTGCAGTCCAAGACCCACCAGTTGTAATTTTTAAGGAACATTGGCTACCTGATTCCTGCGATTTGTCCAGCCCTGCTGTCAGCTATTTTGCAGTTATGACTGATGCATTCTGTAAGCATTTGTATAATGTACAAGGCATTGTACAGTGGCACTATATGTTGGTGTGGAAAATAAAGCTGATGGCATTCATGTTTTAATTCTTTTAGCTACCATCTGAGTGTTCCTTCTCTGCTGACATCTCTGCCATTCCTCACATGGCTTGCTGTACTTTACAAAACCTCTATCTTCTTATGGGTCGTGAGCTAGAAGACTTGGATGAAGTACCAGCTGGCAATGTTTTGGGTATGTCTTTATGCATGTTTTTATATATTCATAGCTTCCAATTTGTTTAAATTGCCGTAAACGTCTGCTACAGATGCTACAGTTAACAGAACATTACCTTTAGTGTTGTGCTCCAAAAACTCATTAAAAAAATGCTTATAAATTTTGGGCCTTCATCCATAGTAGTACAAAAATATTGATTCCTAAATTATTAACCCTCAAAACCATTTATTTTTTTCTGCCATCACTGTGTGTTTTAAATGTATTGGCAGTGCTTCCATCTGTCTTGTTTCTTGTACTATAGAGATAATTGTTACAAATGATGAGTAATGTACCACACTTTAGCCAAAGGCAAGACTCCACCTTCAGCCCTTCAGGTGTCAAGAGCATCATTTGCCATACGTTTATTTTCTTCCTTTTTTTGTTGTTTTCTTTGTGCTCAGTTTCTTAGGCTCAGTTGCTTTATATATATATATATATATATATATATATATATATATATATATATTTATATCTATCATGTGGATTTGTTTTTCATGTATAATGTGATGGCACAGATATTATGTAAAGCTGTCCAGACACATTACGGTTTACATAGCTTAGATTGTATTGTGCTTAGCAGTTGGATGCTTACATTTATATCTCACCATTTCAACTGGGTGAAACCATTTAAACAAAACTTTTATTAAAAAAAAAAAAAAGCCATGTGAACAGGTTACCTGCTGACCAATCAGGAACTTTTTTTGTATTAAGATGTATTGCTCATTATTATATACGGTATATGTGTTTCTGCTATTGCATTCTTTGGATTGGCATTATCACTGCTTTTGTGCGTAGGTAAAAGGTGTAGGGCTGGATTACTCAATAGGTGATCTAGGTGAATGGTTGGGGGGCTCGCAAGCATAGAAAAGTCTGCTGATATTTTCATGTTGGATTTGCTGTGATGTTGCCCAATCATTTTTGCCTACCTCCCAGGCATAGTGCTTACTGGGGTCCTCTGTGATCCTAGGAGCGCTGGCTGCCATTTTAGGATTAAGAGCAGGAGTAGATGAGGAAACGGTAGACTAGGTTGACAAATGAGTGTACATAGAATTCAGATACAATTATATATTATTTTATTTTGTAATGGACCAGGGTGAATGTTCAATAAATATAAAAAACAGTCTACTTTCTGTCACGAAATTTCTTGGGTACCTGACTTATCAAGCAACAGGAAACATTCCTTTCAAACCTCCCAAAATTAGGTTTAGTTACTTACAAGTCCGTAGCCCCCTTTGTTGACAGGAGTGCAGTAAATGCCCTTTGTATTCTAATGAAAATGACCCCAACAACACATACCATATGTGTTCCCCCATGATAGAAATAAATATGCAGATATTTTGTTTTAAGCTACTGTATTTAGTAATACGACAAAGCATTTGGTTCATTTTAAGGAATACCTCTAGAGAGGTGTTTATATTTGCCTTCTTTATGCTGCCCAGGGGAGAGCCTTGTATCATCTATGAGTGACTGGAAACAAAGGTTACAAAGGACTATGAACCCATCCTGTGACAGTGCGGGTTGTCTCAGAGCTTTTACATAGTCACATGATCTTCCATGACTGGAAGTACTATCAGAAATTTCCTTCAACTTCCACTGCTGAATGTAGCCTTGGGGAAGAGAAGGAAAGGAAAATACTGTATATACTGCTGGGGGGACTAGGGTATTAAAGCAAACCTTTTGTTTTACCATGGATGGTCAAAGCACAGGTTTGCTTTAAGCTGCCAGCCCATGTCCAAACCATCACTTGGTTTAGGTCTACTATTTATGAATCCTCAACTGCATAGGTCTTCCTCATTTGCAGTTAAAATGGAAAATCTGTGTAATTTGTTTGTAAAATGCAGTTTATCTTTTGAGAACATGAGCCACTGGGCTTAAGAAACTAAATACATATATTAATATTATTCATGGAGTTCATGTGATTAACTGGAATTATATTTGAGCATGATGCTTCCAAGACGAGTTTCCTCAGGAGAGTACAATGAAATAGAACAGATAATTGTTGGGAGATCACGTTGCCTACTTTGATTTTATACAGGGACACATTTAAATGTTACCAGAGTCTGATTCTTATATGTTATGGCATTTTGTAAACTTCCAATCAAAAGATATAATGATCTAAAAATAGGCCGTGTTTGTCTGCCATCTGTTGATGTGAAATATAGTGGAAATTAAGTTTCCAAAACTTAAACCGTGTCATGGAAAGTTGAAATTTCTTCCAGATGTGCAAAGTTCTTTTTTTTTTTTTTTTTTAAGTCGGTCACTTTTCAGAGCTGGAGCAGATCTCTGTGGGGCAACCTGATATTTTCAATCGCTTGAAAAGTAAACCTGAACGATTATTGCAACAGAAGGGAATCTCATTATTTGCATGCTTTTTTTTAAATGACCGGTTTATTGCAGTTTTAACATTCTAGTTGCTTTGTTTATACATGTTCTAAAGCCATGAGGAATCACAATAAATTTTATACTAAGGCACATAGAGCTCTGGGGCATAGCCACTGCCCACAGATTGCCAAATCTATCTAATTTGGCTAAACTTCTATAATTAGTTGCCTTGGGTTACACTTTATAGCCCTTTGTAGTGTCTTCTTAACAGAAGCCTGTGCTGATATACACGCTTCCATTGTAGATTTTACCCTCTGAACATGCTAGTTGCCTGTCTGGCTCCAGTAACTTGGCAGCCTATACAGTGGATATAAAAAGTCTACACACCCCTGTTAAAATGTCAGGTTTCTGTGATGTAAAGAAATGCGACAAAGATAAATATTTTCGGAACTTTTTCCACCTTTAATGTGACCTATAAACTGTACAACTCAGTTGAACAACAAATCTTTTAGGTGGAGGGAAGTAAAAATAAAAAACTAAAATAATATGGTTGCATAAGTGTGCACACCCTTATACTAATTGTTGAAGCAACTTTTAATTTTATTACAGCACTATTTTTGGGTATGAGTCTATCAGCATGACACATATTTGCCCACTCTTCTTTGCAAAAACACCCCAAATCTGTCAGATTGCGAGGACATCTCCTGTGCACAGCCCTCTTCAGATCACCCCACAGATTTTCAAGGTCTGGGCTCTGGCTGGGCCATTTCGAAACTTTAACCTTCTTCTGGTGAAGCCATTCCTTTGTTGATTTGGATGTATGTTTTGGGTCGTTGTCATGCTGAAAGATGATGTTCATATTCAGCTTTCTAGCAGAAGCCTGAAGATTTTGTGCCAATATTGACTGGTATTAAGAACTGCTCATAATTCCCTCTACTTTGACTAACGCCCATGTTCCAGCTGAAGAAAAACAGCCTCAAAGCATGATGCTACCACCACAATGCTTCACAGTGGGTATGGTGTTCTTTTGGTGATGTGCAGTGTTGTTTTTGCGCCAATAATTCCCATAATTTGGGAATTTGGGAATTATGGCCAAAAAGTTCAACCTTGGTTTCATCAGACCAGAACACATTTTCCCACATGCTTTTGGGAGACTTCAGATGTGTTTTTGCAAACTTTAGCCAGGCTTGGATGTTTTCTTTGCAAGAATAGGCTTCCGTATTGCCACTCTACCCCATAGCCCAGACATATGAACAGTATGAGAGATTGTTGTCACATGTACCACACTCAGTACTTGCCAGATATTTCTGCAGCTCCTTTAATGTTGCTGTAGGCCTCTTGGTAGCCTCCCTGACCAGTTTTTTTCTCATCTTTTCATGAATTTTGGAGGGACATCCAGTTCTTGGTAATGTCACTGTTGTGCTATATTTTCTCCACTTAATGATGACTGTCTTCACTGTGGTCCATTGTATATTTAATGCCTTGGAAATTCTTTTGTACCCTTCTCCTGACTGATACATTTTAACAATAAGAGCCCTCTGATGCTTTGGAAGCGCTCTGCAGACCACGGCTTTTGTTGTAGGATGCGACTAAGAAAATGTCAGGAAAGACCTACTAGAACAGTTGAACTTTATTTGGGGTTAATCAGAGGCACTTTAAATGATAGGTAGGTGTGTACTGATTCCTATTTAACATGAGTTTAAATGTGATGGCTTTATTCTCAACACAGTAGCCACATTATTTTAGTTTTTTCATTTTTACCCCCCCCCCCCCCCAAAAGATTTCAGTTTGTTTTCCAATTGAGTTGTACAGTTTATTCAATACATACTCAGCCTGTTCTACTCTGCTCTGGATGTGAGAGCCTGGCTGGCGGTTGTCTGTCTTGTGACTCGGAAGTGGGACAGTCTCGTCGGGACTCGGGAGACCTGGCTGTAATGCACAGTGCTGCTATGGTCTCAGGCAGTCGTCACTGTGCACACCGTCTTTGGCTTGCTGGCAGCGGAAGCAGGCAGAGCTCTGTGACAACCGGAAGTTAGTTCACAAAGGGTAAACGTCCCGCCTTGCCATTTCGTCACTATAAAAATGCCGCTGACGAAAACATTGATGAAAACGTTTTAGTTGACGAAATTAACACTGGTTGTGACAATTAAGGAGATATATTATTTTTATTATCTTTTCAAAAGGAAGTGAGCCTTTAACACATCTAGGAAAAAGTTGCACCAGCTTTGGGCAAGCAGTAACTTTGTCAAGGATGGACAGCTCTTTTATTGACCTGTCTTTTGTTAGCCTTAGGTAGAATGACCCAGTAAGCTTAGTCTGGAAACGTAAATGTAGAATCATTTTCCATTGAAATGTTTTTGCACTAGAAATAAAGAACGGCATAATTCCTCCCAATGTGCAGCTGAAATGGTTAATTTTGAACCTTGACTTGGGATCGGTAAATCACCCCTGACCTCACAAAGCTGCGCTTAGAGGTAACAAAGTGATTTTGTCATGTGGAGTCAATACTGCCTCTCGGAGGACCATGTCTGAGCAAAGCACACACTGCCACTGCATCTTGTTCAATAGCTGGTATTCCCTAGCGGGAGCAAAATGACACAATCTTTCCCCCTCACACGCCAAGGAGACTAACACAGAAGAAATGAGTATTCTGCATTTGTCATGGCGTTTAGCAAGGACTCCTGTTTTGTAATAATGTGTTTTACTCCTTCAAAGAAAGCTAAAATATGTTTTTGCAGCCATATAGAGACATTTCTTACAAATGATTCTGCAAATTAGCGAAGCTGCTTTGTAGATTAGTAGCATCGCCCTTTGCAATTAAATGGTCAGTGTATGAAATGAAGGTTTAATCATGGATGGGTGTATTTCCTAGGTTTAACCAAGTAGCTGCCGAACCTAACCGCCAGCTCACTTGTGAAAATAGTTAATGCATTGCTTAGAAGCCAAGGTGACTAAATGCTCAATGTTATTTTCATCCGCTAACGCAATTTGGGCTTTCTGTAGGTGGTTACTAACAAGGCAAAATGTGCTAGGGCCTAACAAGATGTTCCATGCTACCTTTGGTCTTTAGCAGGCTTTAATGATCAAAGAACTGTTTTGATGTGAAAGCTATAAATTGAGGAAACGAACATTACAATGTGGTCATTGGTGAGAACTTAAATCCTGCGGAATATCCTGCTTTTGGTCATTTAAGCTCTAACACATACAGCATTGATTTTAACTGGAAAGGGCTCTGCATGGCATGGACTGTGGGAATGCTAATAAATCATTAAAGATCAAGTAAAGAGGAAAAAAAATCTGGGTTTCAAACAAAGGCCATAATGGCAAAAAAAAAGATGATTATTTTATTTTTCCTAGATCACTAAAAAAAATTCCTTAGTCAGTGGCATTTGATCATGTGTACCTGCCATTTAATAATCCATGCATTATGCTAATTATATAAAGCTTTATGCATACAAATGCTAAAAATAAGAGCTTGGCATATGAAAAGTATATTGAAACAAACTGCTCATTGCAGATGGACGTACAGCTCAAAGTCCTATGCCACACCATGTTAAAATGAACAAAGGCAGTACAATGCATGGACATGACAAACCTTCAACTGCCTTTTAAATGTTTAAGGTTTTCATGTGTATGTCATATTTTGAATGAATAGGGTTGCTACCGGGTAAGTCTGCTCTGTTACGTAATGCTAAATAAATTGCATAGTTGATACATTTCACAGATAAGTCAGACTATAGAAATGCATATGCACCATATTTTAGCTTGCAGATTTTTCATGCAACTGGGACTTATTTTAAATTGGAGCCACCAAATTAACTGTGTAGTAGGGCTCAGTATTGCAAAACTATGCAAGGAAAGTACAGTGAAGGTTTGTATTGTGTTTGGCATTCTGTGAATTGCCCTCTCCCTTTTGGCTTTGACCATGCCAGTTCTAAAGTAATAGAATGGCTTCCATTTGTAAGTTTTTTTTTAAATTATGAGACCTTGTTTATTTCAAAAGTGGACACCAACTTGACATTCTAGTGAGGTGTAAAGGAAATTTGTAAGTTCTGTATATAATTGTATTCTATTTTGTATGTATTGCACACTGCCCTCACTGTACACACGGCACTAATAATGTTTTCATTACATGTTTGCATTCTTTCGAGTCCTGATTAGAATTAGTCTGCCTATGTTACGCCCCTTGATACCATAAACATACAATTGTAATATTAATGTGATACCTACGTAATCGTGTGTATAAAAACCTTCAATTGCGTCATCTGCCTTTCCTACCTCTGTGCTTGGTCTAGGGTAGCTGATACAGAGAAATGTTTTTTGTTCTCTTTTTTTTTTTTCATGCAAGCACATTTAAAGGAAGCAAAACTAGTCATATGTCGCGTCCAGGTAGTACAAGACAGGATTAGAAATAAATGTATTTGATACATTAAGTAAATAAGTGAATCAAATGCTAGTTTTGGATAGCTTCACAGAGCAGAGAAAAATACAATTCTGATCTCCAGGAAAGTTACAAAAATTGATAGATTAATTAGCATAAAGTACAAGTGTGGGTAAGGTTGCCCCAGAGCTAAATAGAAAACAGCACTATCACTGCAGGTTGCACCTAACTCAACGGAAGAGGTGCTATAACTCAAAAAAAAATATTGGGGCAAAAAACAAAAACCACAAATAGTGCAGCAAACTATAAGTGTAATTACTTTTATACATAAAATGTGTGAAAATGCATTCACAAACACTCTGGAGTAACAGGCAGTGAGCAGCCATAGTGTCCACACAGGCCTTACAACTTAACAACCAGCGGTTAGGAGTGCTGCCAAGGAGATGCAACAGAACACAGTCTTTGTAGTTCTAAGCAGCATGAAGTATCCACAGTCCTTTGACCCACGATAAATGCTTAGGGGTCCCCGCTCAGGCTGACAAGGTCTGATGAATTGGATGCCGCTGACTAGTGAGGGTGCAGGCTGGGGAAAGGTTCGTCCAGACCCAAAGTGCACTGCAGAAATAGAAAGAGATACCAAAAGAAAAGAGAAACAGGGGCGCACCAGCCTTGTGCATTATCTTCTAAAACATTTATTGAATACAAATAGTAAAAAGAAACAACTCACAAGCAATAGGTAGAGGAGGCACAACATGAAAGTGCACCGACAAACAGCATGCGACTTAGGATGAGCGAAACCTTCCAGGGATCGTGGAGGAACGCACAGGCATCGCAATTTGCTAACGCGTTTCGAAGGGAACGTCCCCTCTTCATCAGAGCTATGTGACGGCATAGCTCTGATGAAGAGAGGACGTTCCCTTCGAAACGCGTTAGAAAATTGTGGTGCCTGTGCATTCCTCCACGATCCCTGGAAGGTTTCGCTCATCCTAAGTCGCATGCTGTTTGTCGGTGCACTTTCATGTTGTGCCTCCTCTACCTATTGCTTGTGAGTTATTTCTTTTTACTATTTGTATTCAATAAATGTTTTAGAAGATAATGCACAAGGCTGGTGCGCCCCTGTTTCTCTTTTCTTTTGGTGTCTACTAGGATTCCCCATCCTTGAGGGCAGCAAGGCCTGTGTTGACGTATTAGCTATGTGGTGATCCACCAGTGTGCAGGAGTCGTTTTTTCTGTTTTGCTATTCTACTGCCAATAGAAAGAGCCTGACCACCACACACCTTGCCCAGCCCGAGTGGTTACCAGGTAAAAGCAGCCTTAGCTTGAATCCATCCAGGCCACCTCCATGATTAAGCCCCAGGGGCAGGGTGAAACAAGTTGGGAGCATGGCCTGGATGAATCAAGCTGAGCCTGCTTTTGCCTGCTATCCACTTGGGCCAGGCATGCGGCGGCTGGGCGATCTCTTCCTATGTCCATAGTTCAGTGTTGATCCAGACTCCACAGTTTTTGACATCTTGTCTTGGTGTCTGTGCCTTCTTGGCTTATTGAACTGCTCACTATAAAGCTGTGCTGAAGATAGGCTGAGGGACACATAGCAGGTGATGTGCTGTGCTGAGCACTGCCTGATAATGTAATAAATCAATTAGGTCTGAGCAGGAGTGTATGTAGACAGAAATTGGATGCAAACGGGCTGAAAGAAATCAGAAGCAGTGGGAAGCTACAAAGGATAAGAAAGGAGTAAAAATAAATGATTGCTGTGTTACCAAATTCAAACCATGTTTAAATATAATGGGGTGGCTTTGATTAAAAAAAAAAAAAAAAAAAAATCTTTGTATTGACACTTTGACAGAGCAGCTTTTCTGTGTGGCATTGACAACAAGGAGTCTTCACTAGTCTTCCTTGCAAGGAAAGAAAGAGGTTCCTAGAAGACCAGATTACTGTGTAACGGAAAAAAAAAACGATGGTCTTGTGTATTATAGCAATGCCTAGATGAGAACCTAAAACCCTGAGCATGTTGGCATGTATTTCATTAATAAGGGTTTTAAAGCTCAACTCCAGGAAATCTGAAATTTCTTCTGTAAAGAGGGCTAAGTCTGCTCTTCAAGGCTTAACCTCTTGCTTAGGCCTAGTGGGGTGTAAAAAGACACCCTGATGCTCTGCTATCCAGGCAGACTGCACCCTCCCCCCCTCCTGCTTTGGTGGTGGACTGTTCCTCAGCACCCTCAGTACACGGCTATGAACCCTGTATTGATCTTGATGACATCAGGACCTTAGGCCGCTGGAGCATGGGGGAGAAGATACTGTGGAGACCGATCTAGCAGCGCAGAGGAAAACTAGAATAAATCGACTTTTCTTTGCTCCCTAGACCTATCCAGCAATTTCGAGAGTTTATCAAGTTTCCTGTAGTTCAAAAATTAACATGGGTAGTTTTGTCAAATTCCAGAGTTATGTTGCTTTCAAGTGTACACATATTTATCCAAAGTTGGCCGAAAAGGTTCATACACAGACACACTTCTGGCCATATACTGTAAGGTAGCCCATAGATGATTTGATTTTGTTTCCTTTGACCATAGTCAGTGTTGATGGGGAAATGCCTCCTGCAGCGCTATTGTGTTCTTCCGGCAGGGGTAGACTTCACAGCCTACAGAACACAATGATTACTGCCAGCAGATATTGCCGCTGGCAGTAATCGCATGTAGAAAAATCTGACAGGTTGGTTGTATCCAGGTCAGTTGATTGACTTGGGTACAACCAGCCTGCCCATAGAGGGTTTGAATCTCGGCCGGTCCCTGGCTTACCGGGCTCAGATTCACTCCATGTGTTCTCTCCAGTGCAAAGGTGTTCTAGTCGGTGGGAAATTTGGCGATGGCTGTGTGTCAACATTCTGCTACTCATCGATCTGTGGATTTGAAGGACGAATAGCACCAAATACATTGTAAATGTTTTAGTTTGGAGTCTCCCTGTTGATTTAGTGCTTATAAAACTAGTTCTAGTAATAGTAATTTAAAGTAATTATAAGTAAACAGCCAGCATGGAAACAATGAGAGGGGCATACTGTAACAGTTATTTTATTATTTTTACCGAATATAAATAAGTTGAGAAAGCAGACGGAGTATAAAGATATATTTCACATTTTACAGACTTTCTGTCTGAAAGTCTGATAAATATAAAACCTATTGTTCGAGGTAAGCCCGGATTTAGGGAAAATGATCCAAAATTTAAACCATCTGTGAAAAGCATATATATAACATTTTTAAACAACAGCAACCCTGCCAGAATGTTCTGAAGAAGGTTCAATCTCATTCAGCATGTGACCTCTGTACAATAATCACATTTGTTTTAAATTATTTTGTCATCACATACTAACACATCTAAAGCCTTTTTTTCAGTAGAGTTCTGCTTTTATAATCATCCCCTTTTGTTAAGAAAAATGTTTACAAAGACAAACTATCTACTTTCCCCACATCCAGCATTGTGCCGCCACCTCTGTGGTTTGGGAAAGGGGTATGCTGTGTTTTTTGGCACAGTTACTGGTCTTACTTTTGGTTTTGCCGGTTGTTGTTTTTTTTATATAAATGTACAAAGGGACTGATGAGAATAGGAATCTTTGGTTTAAATTTTAGCAATATAGTGCATTAGGAAATAAAAGAAGTGAATCAATCATAACTGTCAGGAAGATGGTGAATGTAAAGGTCTAACATGAATAAAATTAGAAGAACATCACAAAGGAGATATGGCCAAGGGTAAAGTGAAGGCAGCTTGTGGAATACATGAACTTAAAGTGGAACTAATCACTGTTAACTGGCAGATAAATTGAAGAAAGTGGAAAGATGGCACTGGACCCGTAGGGTTATCTTACTGGTATTAAGGTAAGGTATTGATGTTGATGTAAATGATCTTGTTCCTGGGCAAGGGGCTTCTTCACCCCAGAGCATCTCCCCAGTCTCCTTGGCTTGTAGTGTAATGTAATGAGAATTGAATTTGATGCACCACATCACTGCTCAGAGGTCTAGATATAACTTATGCTTTTAAATGTCAGGGATACAATCCAAAAAAGTCACCAACACGTTTCAGAGGTCCTAGCGCCCCCTTCATCAGGGCTTGATTGGCAACAATGTGAACAAACTAGAAGTGAACTGGACCTACAATTGTATTTTTGCTGTGTGAATTACAATCACAGGACTTAGCAGCTTGTTTGGCAACCTGGTGGATAAATGTCAAAGTTGCTTGTGCTGTTAGCTTAACTGTCAAGCATCAAATGGCTGGTGCTGTAACTGATCACATGTACAGCACCAAGTGCAGATCACACAGAGGCTAAGAGTGCAACGTGCTTGTGTGTAAAGTTCCTCTTTAAAGGATAAGTTCACCTTTTTTAACATGTTACCCCCATATTTAGGGTGTAACATACTACAAATGCACCGGCCCCCGCACCCCCCCCCCCCCTCTTTTTGACAGTGAGCAGGGGATTATCTCCCCCCCACTCACTGTCACAATCATAAGAACACAGTGTTCTGTGAATGGGAAAACTAAAAGTCCGACAGCCAGCATTCAGAGGTACGGGCAAACGGCTACACAGACAGTCTGCAGGACCATTGCATTACACCCACAATCTGCTGATCGGGGGTGCAATGTTTTACAGGTCCCTAACAAAAAAAATAATGAATGCATGTTTTTTTACCTGCAAAAAATGTGCATTTAATATTTTTTTTTGTAAAATTGAACTTATCCTTTAAGGGCCTGTTTATACCAGCAACTGTATTAATATATCTAACTGGTGTGTGGTATGAGGACAGTGATGTAGATGCATCACACTGGTAATTTGTTTTCATTTTTTCTGGGTGAACTTTTATAAAATGTCTCAAAGGTGTATTCCATTAGGTTTTTTTGACCACAACACAGTGCAATGCAGTGGATTGCATCTCACCACTTTTTTTTAGTGCACATCAGTGCATGGTGGTAGCATAAACTGATGTGATAGGGAACAAGGAATTTGCCTTTTCTTGCATTGGGGCATCCTTGCCCAGTGCAGTCCCAGTGCACCTGGTGTTAACAGGCCCTTTAAGTAGTTGTAAAGGCATTCCATGCATGAAGGTAAAAAACCTTCCGTGTGTTGCTCCTCCCTCTACCCCCCCTATACTTACCTAAGCCTGGTCTTGATCCAGCAATGTGCACGAGACCCGAGGCTCTCCCGGGTCTCTCCCTCCTGATTGGCTGAGATGCAGCAGCAGAAGCCATTGATTCCCGCTGCTGTCAATCACAGCCAGTGAGGCAGGGGGTGGGTCTGAGCCGCGCTCTGTCTTATGTGTCTTTATTTTTTTTTTAATAATAATTTTCCTTTACAATAAATTTAAACAAAACCTGCAAACTATTTAAACAAACTGAATCAATTTTGAGCTGTAAAGCAGGAAGCCTGTAGTGCCTGCTACACAACTATAATTTTTTCATAGTAGTCGGTGTTATTAAACCCAGGACCCTGCATTCACTATATCTGGTCTCCCACAGAACATGGAAATGCAATAGTTTTAGTAAGTATAAACTGCTAAATACATTTTCTCATCAGCAGTATATAGCAGTCGTGTGACTTCTGTTAGTGTCCAGCCGAGCACTGGTTAAAGCTTGTAGGAGGATCAATACACAACAAACTGAGCATGTGCAGAGTGCCTTTTAGGGCTCTGTTCTATCAGCAGATGGATTGGGGACAGTAAAAGAAAAGGGGAGGATCAGAGAAGACAGGATCAAACAGGATCTTTACACACTACTGCTATATACTGCGGAGGATTAACCCCTTAGGTTCCACCGTGAGTATAACAAGAATGCTTTACTGCATATACAGACTGATTTTACTGTTGTGGGTTTAGTAACACTTTAAGTGCCATCAACTCGAGTCCAAGTCCTAACAACTTGATGGATGAGAGCTCTAAAAAAAAGTCGGCTTTGTGCTAGTCTGCCAAGATCCTCCAATGTCATCCCTACAGCTGTAGTCAATGGGGTTGATATACTAAAGGCAAATCCACTGTGCACTTGGAAGTGCAGTCGCTTTAGATCTGTGGGGAACATGCAAGGAAAATTTAAAAAAAACAGCATTTTTGCTTGTACATGATTGGATGATAGAAATCAGCAAAGCTTCACTTCATTTCTGATCTACAGCAACTGCACTTCCAAGTACACCCCTCACATTTTTGTAAATATTTTATATCTTTTCATGTGACAAAACTGAAGAAATGACACTTTGCTACAATGTAAAGTAGTGAATGTACAGCTTGTATACCAATGTAAATTTGCTGTTCCCTCAAAATAACTCAACACACAGCCATTAATGTCTAAACCACTGGCAACAAAAGTACAAAAATAATGGTGGCCACACAAAATATTGAGCCTTCGGCCCAATTTGAACATTTTCACTTAGGGGTGTACTCACTTATGTTGCCAGCGGTTTAGACATTCATTGCTGTGTGTTGAGTTATTTTGAGGGGTGTTTCAGTGTTGTGAATGAAAAAATATAATAACATATTTACAAAAATGTAGGGGGTGTACTCACTTTTGTGAGATACTGTATATAATAAGGCTTACCTGTAGGTACAGCGAATATCTCCTAAACCTGCATGGTTTAGGAGATATTCACACTGCATGCAGCCGGTGATGTCACCAGTGCATGCGCTCGGAAGGGTCTGTATACAGTGCTGTCCCTTCAGAGCTCTGTGCTGTGGTCCGTGACTCCCGCGGGCATGATAGCCGGAGGAACGTGAACCCGAAAGGTAGACCGAGTGCAGATGGAAGCACCTGTCAGCGGTGGCAGCATGGCGCTGGGGGGGCAAGGTAAGTATTTCATAATGTGCTAGTATGTGATGTATACTAGCACATGATGCCTTTACCTTGCAGGGTTTAAAAAAATAAAAACTGTGCTGTTTGCTACCGCTTTAAGGTTCCCAAAGATACAGTAATAAACTGAACACTACTCGATTACAAATCTAGAAACCATCTTTTGTGTAAAAGGGATATCCAACCTATGCGTCTTGGATATCAAGGAGGGGGTGGGTGAACTTAGTCTTCCTGGGTGGAGTTTCCTAGATGGGTTACTATTAGCCCCCCAGAGAGGAATCCAGTTTCCTGGGCATCTGTGCAAGGCGTAAACACGCACATTCCCCACATTCTGTGCAAATTAGCCTTAGCTGGTCCTGGAAGTCTGCTTATATATGTATAGAATCCCACCTATTTTACTCCAGTAGTCTAAATAGGGAATGTGATGTAAAGTTTATTGGAATTTAGTTGTTGCTTACAAGAAGGTGGGATTGTGAGAGCGAGCGAGGCACTCATTAGAGAACTCAGAGCCCACATAACCTGGAATCCTGGTAATGAAGGAAAGTTGTGGCTATTTATAGAAAGCATTGCTGATTTATAATGATGGAATAATCACTCAGAGCACATGTCATTTCCATTATAAGCTACAGCAATCTAGATGTGTTAAGTACATTAACATTATTACTTCTGCTAGGAGACATTAATTAGACCCTTGCATATACATTTTTTTTTCTGGAACTACATGAATTGCCAGAAGGATGAAGTAAAACCAAAAGACTTTCCATATGTTAGTGCTTATACATACAAGTTTACTGTAAATTGTAATCTTGTTGACAGTAAATGGAAACAAGCTATAAATAGGATATAAATTTAACAGCATAGCACATGATAATGCTTACTGTATTTGAATAGTGCTGGGTAGATTATTTAATGTTGTTGATGTAGATGGCATATAGTAAGAATATACTGTAAGCTATGACATGTTGCAGGTAACTGCACTTAAAGTACATCTAAAAACTCTGACAGTATAAACAATCTCCATCTCATATGTGATGCACAAGCCTCAGTGAGTAATAATAATAATAGAGGATACAAAATAAGGTAGTACTGAGTATTACCAGGGAGGCAGACTTTTTAGGCTAAGAACCAGTGGAGAAGATATAGCAGTATAAAAAATATAAATTTATTGAAAAATACAATATCTAAAAAACAATGACAATTGTGACATATAGCATCTATGATTATTGTGCAGTGAGCCCTTGTATGTCTACGTGTTTCACCGTTAGGCTTCCTCAGGACACGGCCAAGGTTCACAGATGAGACAGAGAAGGAAGTATGTCTCTCTATCTTAAATTGGAATGCAAAATTATGCAAGTCACGGTAGCATGAGAAAGTTCAATCAGCAGTAAGAAAGTGTATTAGATATAGCTAAATATCTCAGCAGGGGCATGTAAACAATATTCCTAATTAAGGGAGCAGCCATTAGAGGGAGGAGGGCCAACACCGGATTCACCACTTAGATCCTGGATTTAGTATCAGCAATGCTGAAGGCTCAATACAATACCATCGCTGCATATTCAGGATACAAATAATCCAGCATGCCCCTGGGAGACAGCAATACACTGTATAATTCCATTGCTGATACTAAATCCAGGATCTAAGTGGTGAATCCGGTGTTGGCCCTCCTCCCTCTAATGGCTGCTCCCTTAATTAGGAATATTGTTTACATGCCCCTGCTGAGATATTTAGCTATATCTAATATACTTTCTTACTGCTGATTGAACTTTCTCATGCTACCCTGACTTGCATAATTTTGCATTCCAATTTAAGATAGAGAGACATATTTCCTTCTCTGTCTCATCTGTGAACCTTGGCCGTGTCCTGAGGAAGCCTGACGGTGAAACGCGTAGACACACAAGGGCTCACTGCACAATAATCATAGATGCTATATGTCACAATTGTCATTGTTTTTTAGATATTGTATTTTTCAATAAATTTATATTTTTTATACTGCTATATCTTCTCCACTGGTTCTTAGCCTAAAAAGTCTGCCTCCCTGGTAATACTCAGTACTACCTTATTTTGTATCCTCAATGATTTATGGACATGGCTTATTTTTGGTGCACTTTCTTTTTTTAATAATAATAATAAAAAAAAAAAAAAAATTCTGTTACCTTCCTTGACGGAGCCAATTCCTCAATCTGTGTCTCGCATGCTTCCCCTCCAGACACTGCAGCTCACTGAAGGAGGGTTTCAGCCTACATGAGAGTGGCAGCATTGAGGCTGCATTCACACCTGAGCGTAGCATTAATTTGCGCGTTTACATGCAGCGTTTTTTGACATTTTTTTTAATTAGCCAATAGAAAAAACTATTATTTGTTGCTAGGTATTTCAGCTTTTTTAGCTTTTCCATTAGCTTTTATTTCTTCTTTTATAATTCTTCATTTATTATAATGTTTTTTCATTAGAGTAAGGGGTTTGAGTTCAGTTTAGGTTAGGGTTTAGATTAGGGGTTGGGGTTAGGGTTATTTATTATTATTATTTTATTTTATTTCTATTATTATATGAATAATAATACATGAATAAATACATATAAAATAAATACACAGATAAATAAAAATAATAAATAAAAAGTAAATAAATTCAGTAAATGAATACTAAGTAACAAGTGGGCTAACTTTACTGTTTTGTCTTTTTTAATTCACGAAAGTGTATTTTTTCCAAAAAAGTTGCGTTTTTGAAAGACCGCTGTGAAACCACTGTGACCAATGTGAAATAAAATATTGCAACAATCGCCATTTCATTCTCTAGGGTCTCTGCTAAAAAAATGTTATGTATAATGTTTCTGACTTCTAGGTAATTTTCTAGCAAAAAAATACAGATTTTAACAAATGTCAGAAAAAGGCTTAGGCATGAAAGGGTTAAAAACAACAAACATGTCATAAATACCTGCTTTGTGCATTGGTTTAGCACAGGGCAGCCTAGATCCTCCTCTTCTCGTGTCCCTCGCCGTTGCTCCTGGCCCCTCCCTCCTGCCGAGTGCCCCCACAGCAAGCTGCTTGCTATGAGGGCACCCGAGCCAAGCCGCTGCTCTCTGTGTCCATTCAGACATGAAGCCGTGGCTCTGCCCCACCCCCCCTCTCCTCATTGGTTCACTGACTGGCACCCACTGCTGTATCTCAGCCAATCAGGATGGAGAGTCTTCTTTATAGGGCTAGATAGGTTAGTCTTGGATCGTGGATGCCTGTAGATTTACAGATTTTAGTGTTAGGATGAATTTCTACTTAAATTGAACAAGTTGATTGAACATTGCTTGATTACTGATATGCTACATACAGTAGTTGGTAAGGTTAAATAAAGATGTCAGTCCATTCAGTTCAACCTTTGTGTGTTTGTCACAACCGCTTTCCATCTTCCTGTATAGTGCGCTCGCTAAGAAACACAAATACTATTTTTTTTTTTTTTTAATGTATCTACACTCCCCACTGACACCACCAACTGTGGAAGGTTGTTCTACATCCTTACCGCTCTAACAGTAAAGAACCCCTTACGCAGTTTCAGATTTAACCGCCTCTCATCCAACTTCATTGTGTGGCTACATGTCTTCTTTAGAGATCTTAGATTAAATAGGTTCCCCCAATGCTAGAGTCCCCATTTAAATATTTGTATAATTCCAAATATCCCCTCTTAAGCATCTCTTCTCCAGGGAGAATTATTTTAATGTTTGTATTCAGGCCTCATAACGGAGGTCCTCCAGGCCCTTATTAACTTTGTCGCCCATCTCTGGACTCTCTCCAGTTCCAGCACATCTTTCCTGAGGACTGGTGCCCAGAACTGGATGGGCATACCCCAGATATGGACGATCCTGGGTTTTCTAAAGTGGTAGAATTATAGTTTTATCTCTTGAGTAAATTTTCTTTTTAATGCATGCTAATAATCTGTTTGCCTTGCTTTCTGGAGCTTGGCATTGCATGTTATTGCTTAGCCTGTGATCTACTAGGACCCCCGATCCTTTCCTATGCTAGATCCCCCCAAAGCCCCCCAGCAAGTAACTTGCATTCATATTATTAGCTCCCAAGTGCATTCATTACCTGACATTTTCTATATTAAACCTCTTCTGACGTATAGCTGCCCACCCCTCATTTTAACTAGGCCTTTTTGTAAATTTGCTGTATCCTGTTTTGAAGTTATTGCTCTGCTTAGCTTTGTATCATCAGCCAACACTGGGACTGAACTATTTATTCCAAACTCTATATCGTTTATGAACAAATTAAAAAGAATTGGTCCCAGTTCTCAGTAATTGCATAGACCATTGGTTACAGTTAATTTCAGTATGAGTCTAAATTGAATGTTTATTTGGCTTCATGGCTTATTTGGAACACATTTTCTTTGCATTTTAAATATACCACTTTACAAAATAAAGTGAACATTCTTTTTGTGGCGAGGAAAAATCCATTTCAGGTCAGCCTAGTATACAGAAAGAGATCTTAATTTTTTTTTTTTTTTTTTTTTAGCAGTCCCACATGCTTTTGTGCTGCAGATACTGAGACAGATCATTACAAGGAAATCTTCAAACTGAGTGTTGGGCGGGAAGGACTGCTTGCTATTATAACTATAACATGACTAGTTCCAGTACTGAAATAAGAAAAATAACGCAGTCTCAGCACCCATGTAGAAGTATTCATAGCATATCACTGAAGGTGAGAAGCTCAGAGAAGCTTAGGACAAAGTAGGGGATGTCTGAAACTTTACCTCTTGCTTTTTGCAAATTTCTGGGAAAAGCAGCAAGCCAATTACATAGGAAGGACCAAAAAATTTGATTTCTTTTGTGCTCTGTAAACAGTACAGCTGGTATGGGTGGAAGGGATTGAGGCCAATAGTTGACCCATATAGAAGTCTTCACTCAGAGGCTCATGTATAAAGGATGGGGGGAAAGGAGGCCTTCTGAACCCATTAGATGCTTCTTTTGTCTGCTAACATATTCACAATGGAGGGGGAATAATACTGCCATGGGAAAAAGATCGATTCTTACATTCCTCTGGTCCTTAGGGCTCAGCAGTTGTTTTTCCCTAAAGCCTTGTTTCCTTGGGCATGCTTAAGCATACACCTGTGTGAGGGCCGTGTATCCCCATACAAGCACTTCCATTCATGGCAGTTTGGATGCAACAGCTACACTGACACAGGCGCTGCTTGTAATTTGACAGCCATGTTGGTGCAGTTGCAGGTCCCCAAAGGTTCCGCACTAGCACCCACGCGGCTGCCAGATTGGGAGCAGCAGCTGTGTCCATGCATTTGCTGCCTCCCAATTGATGTGAATGGGACTACCTGCATGGGGACAGAGGACCTTTGCATCCCGTGCAGGGAAATTGTGGCCCTGATGTGTGTCCCCACAAGTACACTTGTGTGAATGAGGCCTTAGCCCGTGTTCACGCTGCCTGCAACTTTAAAGTCAGACCCCAGAGCGACTTAGGCACAACTTGCACGGGACTTTAACAGAAGTCAATGCAAATTGTACCAAAGTTGCATCAGGATTGTACCAAAATAGTGCAGGAACCTTTTTCTAAGTTGGAGCGACACAAGTTGCACTGATTAGAGCAGTTCCATTGCACTGAATGGGGTCCGACTTCTGATGCGACATGTGCTCCAAAGTCGGAGCGATTGTCACATCAGTGTGAACCGGGCTTTAGTAGTTGCAAAAAAAATTTAATTCACATGTTCTTAAATGTTTTCTTCTCTAAAGGTACATTCATCAAACATAGCGCTTTATAAAATAGGAATGTTAACATTAAACTTCAGAAAAAAAGCATATTTCATGAAAGTAAACTAATAATGTAAAGGGCAGTAAACTGCATCAGAGAAAATAATTGACTTAAATTTTACTTGTGCTTTTTTATCGGTTTTAAATCTGTGTTAAACTGGTCTATAAAACACCATTGTTTCTAAGATTTAAGGCACTGGGGTTGATTTACTAAAACTGGGGAGTGCAATATCTGGTGCAGCTGTGTATGAATCGGCTTCTAACTTCAGCTTCTCCAGTTAAGCTTTCACAAAAAAACCTGGAAGCTGATTGGTTGCTATGCAGAGCTGCATCAGATTTTGCACTCTCCAGTTTTAGTAAATCAATGCCACTGCATAGTCGAACATACATTTCTGCCTGCACGATATGTCCTATACTTGACCATTTGTCTGAAATACAGTATATTTGCTGTGTATGTGTTTTTTTTTTACATAGCTTTACACAGAATAGAGAACACAAATAAAAAAAAATAATTAGATAGCTACAGATAAATATTTTCTTTGAGAATTCTGCAGAACCCCATCGGGAGCCAATTTATCCAGTAGTTTAATTCGGCCGCCGCGCAGGCTTGTAGCTCTGGTGCACAATAAAACAGGAGAAGCGGCAGTGTGTAATTACTGGCTGTTGTTTTTATTCCTTCCTCTATTTCACTGAAGGATAGATACAATATTTGACATTATTGCTAAACAATAGAGATGTATTATTAACTATTTGGCATTTAGTTTGTAGATGTCATTTTGATCATGCTAGACTTGGAGTAAAAAAAAATTCTGGAGGATAAAGTGTTACTGAACAAAAATTGTTACACGGTTTCTGTGTTTACAGCTATCCATCATCTATCTTAATTTGCAGACTTGGAAGACTAGGCAGTAATGCCCATAGGAATAGTATATACTATCCTGAGTTCAGAGTAGGCTGCTTGAGATGAGATGACTGCAGAACTATCTTTTGGTTTTTTTTTTTAAGTGTACACACCGTGAAATGATCATTCCCATTTGATTAAAGACTAGTGCAAAAATGTTGTTTAGATTGTGACCAAATTTGATGTAACATGGCCTGGCCTCATTGGCTGCAACAATTATCATATTGTTTACCTTGCTGGTAGAGAGTTCCAGGTATGGCATTTTTTTTCATGGTTACATTGGCCCTGCTTGGACCAACATAACTATGCATATACCATACCTGTGAGAGGCCTCTAGAAGCTGGAAATAACTGTAGAAGGCACTTCTACTCTAGTGATCTCTGCTAACTTCTGGGTCCCGTGTCATATGGCTGCCCTACTGCATTGACAGAAAGTCAGCCGCTCGGCATGAGCACCACTCAGAGATCGCATTGCATTCTCTCAATGAATTGGGGCTCTGATTAAACAAGGTGTAGAGTGTGATGTCACTGCTCTACCTCTCCATCTCATCCAATCACAAAACACTTTGCATCAATTGAGAAAATGCAAAGTGATCTCGGAATTGCACCTGTGCCTGGCAGCCAACCTCCTATGTTCCTAATGCAGCAGGTCAGTTACTCAGTACGGGACCTGCAAGCAAGTGGAGATCAATGGAGTAGTGGTGCCCACTACAGTGATTTCCAGACATGTTATTTGCATAGTTAAATTGGCTTAAGCTTGACCAGAGTAACTATGTAAAAAAAAGTCATACCTGAAATTCTTCTTTAAAAGAGAAGTGTGAGATTAAAAAAATAAAAATAAACATTCATACTCACCTAGGTAGATTCAGCATCGATCCTATACTGCATCTGTTCCCCCACCGCCACTACACAGAGAAATGAGCGATCAAAAACGCAGATCGCTCAGTTCTCTGGTCCTCTCTGAGCACAGTGCCGTGAGTATTACCCATGGCTCAGTGCTCTGCCCCTCCAACGCTCACTGGAGCTCCAGACTGCAGAGGGGGAAGGAGCAGTTGTCTTTGTCTCCCAGTGGCACACTGAGAGGCCGAGCCAGCTGCTGATTAGGGATGTGAGCAGTTCCTGGCATTATTGCTGTGATCCCTGTAGAGCCTGGACTGGCTCTGTGACATCTGACATCAGCCAAGAGTGAAATTAGCCCACTCTCAGTTGAATCTGGGTCACAGTAGTGCAAAACTAAGTTCACTCCTGCGACCCACAGGAGAAGTATGGCCAAAAGAGCTTTGGCCATACTTGTTTCTAACTTTGTTTTTCTGCCTCCTTGTAACGTCCTTTGCGAGCTAACAAATTGTTCCTTTCCCCCCCGAATTCCATTTGTGTAAAACAGTGCACATTCATTGCGGTCAATGCTACAAATCATATAGTCCCTAGTTCATCATGGGAGCAAGCAAGGGAGGGTCTCTACGTTCCTACATACAATGGGACCATGGAACATGAACATAGCCACCCTCTAACAGGAAGTCAAATAAGCAGCAAAAAAAAAAAAAAAAAGAAGCAGTTTGGAGGAGACTGAGAGCTATAGAACATTTTTTGAGTTAAGAATATTCTGTGTGCACAATTATTAAGCAAGTTGTATTTTTGAGAATTAATTTCATTTTTGACCAACAGTGCTCTCTGTCAATCCAAATGGTTAATGAACCTCAAATCTGAACATTTAAGAAAGTAAAAATTAGGTTTTGACAATACACCCATAAAACTACAAAAGTTCTTCCCATCCTCCTCGGGGTTGTGCTGGAGATGCCGAGGAGACCAGGGTACGATTCTCCACATCTTCTGGAGCTGTCCCATGCTGGGGCAGTTTTGGAAGACTATACAACAGACTCTACAAAAATTCACAGAACACCCTATCCTGGCTGAACCCGGCTTCTTCTTATTACATGCAACTGATAGGTCGAGCAAAGCATACAAAAAATCCTTGATCCAGCATCTATTAGATGCAGCAAAGTCATGTATCCCACTACTGTGGAAGTCTAACAAACCCCCAACTGTGAGCATGTGGCTCAGGAAAATGTAGGATCTCATTCTCACGGCTAGACATCAAAATGGGATATACACCAAAATCTGGTCGAATTGGCTGATTTTTATATTCTCCAACGAGGGACAGAGCCTCCTGGCGTGTGACTGAGGACACCTGACTTTCTAATCTGGCACCTATGCCCCAAGTCAAGTGCATGCTCCGTCTCCATGTCCCCCCCCCCCCCGCTCTTCTCTCTCCCCACCCCTTGCTTCCCTTCTTCTCCTCACCCCTATCCTTTTCTCCCTATAGTCTTATAATTTCTTGTCTACTTAAGGCCCTGAAAAAGGAAAATGGCAGAGGGAGAGGGATAACCAGATATGTATAAGAACCGCAGCAATATTGAACACTGTATACATAACTCAGCAGAATGTGTATATCTATACATTGGAAGAAAATACGGATGTGTTCTCAGTTATAATGTTGTGAGAGGCTGCGTCTTTGAATATTGTTTTTGTTCATGATGTTATTCTGGGGCAATGCCCTTTCTTCTGCCTGAATAAACTTAAAAATAAAAAAAAATAGGTTTTGGCTTTCTCAGGAAAATATCTGTGTGCACAATTATCGGGCAACTATTAGTGTGCAGAATTATTATGCAACTAAATGAAAAAACAAAAAAATTCCCATCTCACTTGTTTATTTTCATCTGTTAAAGTAAGAATAATAAACAAACCAAAATTTAAAAATAAACACTTCAGTGACTAATATAGCCACGCTTCTTTTCAATAACAGTCATAAGCCTTCCATTTATAGAGTCTGTCAGTATCTCGATCTGTTGACTATTAACTTTTTGTGCAGCAGCAACCACAGCCTCCCAGACACTGTTCAGAGAAGTGTACTGTTTTCCTTCACCATAAATTTCCTCTTTAAGAAGGGCCCACAAGTTCTTAAAAGGGTTTAGGTCAGGTGAAGAAAGGGGGCCATGTCATTATTCTTTCATCTTTAAGGCCTTTACTGGCTAGCCACTCAGTGGAGTACTTGGATGCATGCGATGGAGCATTGTCCTGCATAAATATCATGGTCTTCTTGAAAGATGCAGACATTTTCCTGTACCACTGCTTGAAGAAAGTGTCTTCTAAAAACTGGCAGTGGGTTTAATTTTGAGTCCATCTTCAATCCAAAAAGGTCCAACTAGCTCATCTTTAATAATACCTGCCCATATCAGTACCCCACCTCCACCTTGCTGGCGTCTGAGTCAAAGTGGAGCTCTGATTGTTACTGATCCAGCCACAGGCCCATCCATCTGATCTATCAATAGTCACTCTCATCGCATCAGTCCATAAAACCTTTGAAATCTCTGTCTTTAGATATTCCTTGGCCCAGTCTTGACATTTTAACTTATGTGTCTTGTTCAGTGGTGGTCGGGTTTCAGCCTCCCTTACATTGGCCATGTCTCTGAGCACCGAACACCTTGTACTTCTGGGCACTCCAGGTAGGTTGCAGTTCTGGAATATGACAGCACTGGAGGATAATGTGCTTCACGTTTTATTCTTCTCAAATCTGTGCCGTTAATTTGCGTCTTTTTTTTTTTTTTCTCAACACGGTTCTTGCGACCCTGTTGACTGTTTGCAGCAAAACTTTGATGGTTCTGTGATCACGCCCCAATATCTTGGTAATTTCAAGAGTGCTGCATCCCTATGAAATACTTTTTTGGCCCATTTTGCCTAAGGAAAAGAAGCTGCTTAATAATTACCGTATATACTCGAGTATAAGTTGAATTTTTAAGCCCTTTTTTTTGGGCTGAAAGTGTCCCCTTCGACTTATACTCGAGTCACCGCTGTCTGTCTGCATGATCAGCGTGTCATGCAGGCAGACGGCGGCCAGCGTGTGATGATAGTGTTCGGAGGCTATTCCAGCTTTCAAAAGCCGCGCCTCCTGCTCCTCTGTGATAGGCTGAACAGCTGTCGGCCGCCGTCTGAGGATGGAGATCGCCACAGGGAGGATGGAGATCGCCACAGGGAGGCTGCACAGGACACAGGTAGGCTGCACATGCACACAGGGACACAGAACATGTACAGGACACATGCACACAGGAACACAGGACATGTACAGGAAACATGCACACAGGAACACAGGACACACATGTACAGGACACATGCACAGGGTACAGGTACGCTGCACAGGACACAGGGAGGCATGCAGCTGCAGATGGGCATTGTTGACCCTCTGCATTTCTCACCCTCGTCTTATACTCGGGTCAATACGTTTTTCCCAGTTTTTTGTGGTAAATTAGGGGCCTCGACTTATACTCGGAACGACTTATACTCGAGTATATACGGTATGCACACCTTGATATAGGGTGTTGATCCCCTTAGGCCACACCCTCCTTCATTACACAAATGCACATCACCTGTTATGCTTAAATCCAATAAGCAGTTAAGTTTATACAGCTTGGAGTTGGACAATATGCATAAAAATGATGATTTGGTCAAAATACTCACTTGGCTAATAATTGTGCACACAGTGTATATACCTAAATAGAATATTTTTTTTAAACCAGAATTTTGTGTTATTTCAAATGTAGGAGAAGTTAGCAATAGGTAGCAGATTAATCGTCGAATGCGCCTAGAGGAGCTCACAGCCCATTCGTTTGACAGATATTTTAAATTCATTGAATCTTGGAGCGTGTGGGTTGCTTTTTATCAATCCCAGTCAATTTAGCACTTTTTTTGGATTAAACTTTATTTGGCTTTACTTTGTCCTTTTGGACATAAACATCAAACATAAATGTCTTTCACTTTTTTCTTCTTATTTCTTGTCCTCCTCTTTTTTTTTCTTCTTTTTTTTTCTCTACTGGGCAGATTTAGGCAATGCATCCTTGTAAATACATCTATGGTCCTGCAACCACTTTATTTCACACCTTGCTCTTCCAAGAAATGTAGGTACTGATGATACTGGGCCGTGCCCACTTGGATTAACTTTTTTTGCTCATTGCACTATATGTTGCTCAGTCCAATTCTCCAAATGATACTCACAGAATGTATGGGGGGGGGGGGGGTTGTAATAGCCAAACAATACCAGTATTTAATGTATTGAACAAATATTCAACACCCATTCATTTTAAGCCTCCCTATATAGCGATAGTGAAAAATAACTTATGCACATCTAAATAAATAAATTACATTTATTTATCGTTATTATGGCTTATTGGTTAAAGCCAAAAGCAATTTCAGTATCTTTCCAGCCCAGTCCACAGCTGGGGCCAACTTGCATCCATGTCTCTTACACTGTAGGTTGCGAAGTTCCAGTCTTCAATGGACTTTAAATTAATCTGCAACCCCATTCAGTTCAGTTAATACTCATTCACTGAGGTGTTTATAGCAATGAATGATCAATTTGTGACTGAACAGAATCTTCCAAATGTTGATACAGTCTAGATTAGAACCGTGGTGCCCCACCTGTGGCTTTTTGGCACTTTTGGTGTGGCCCTTCAGACACTCATCTCATTCTTTGTTGCCCTGTTGTAACTGTGATCTCTAGTGGTCCCACAAATTGTTATATAGTTAGTCTAGTTGAAAAAAAAACACAAGTCCATCTAGTTCAAACTAATAAAAGGGGAAAAAAAATACAATCCTATATACATATTCCTATACCCACAGTTGATTCAGAGGAAGGTAAAAAAAAACTCAGAAAAGCATGATCCAGTTTGCTCCAGCAGAGGATAAAAATTCCTTCCTGATCCCCCAAGAAGCAGTTACATACATTTAGGAAAGAATCCAGGCCTTTTTTAAAACAATCATTTGTTTTTAGCCCCCTTTACTCTGATACCCCTAACTAAAATGTAGTGGAACCAATTGCCTTTTATAAGTCACCTAAATAGTAAATAGAGTCCACCTGTGTGTAATTTAATCTCAGTATAAATACAGCTGTTCTCTGAAGCCCTCAGAGGTTTGTTAGAGTACATTATTGAACAAACAGCACCATGAAGGCCAAGAAACACACCAGACAGGTCAGGGATAAAGTTGTGGATACGTTTAATGCAGGATTAGGTTATAAAAAATATGCCAAGCTTTGAACATCTCACGGAGCACTGTTCAATCCATCATCTCAAAATGGAAAGAGTATGGCACAACTGCAAACCTATCAGGACATGGCCGTCCACCTAAACTGACAGGCCAGGCAAGGAGAGCATTAATCACAGAAGCAGCCAAGAGTCCCATGGTAACCCCGGAGGAGCTGCAGAGATCCACAGCTCCGGTGGGGGAATCTGTCCACAGGACAACTATTAGTCATGCACTCCACAAATCTGCCCTTTGTGGAAGAATGGCAGTTTGCGAGAAGCCATGTAGGGGACACAGCAAACATGTGGAAGAAGGTGCTCTGGTCAGATGAGACCAAAATTTAACCTTTTCCCTAAAAGCAAAAAATTATGTGTGGCAGAAAACTAACACTGCACATCACCCTGAACACACCATCCCCACCGTGAAACGTGGTGGCAGCATCATGTTGTGGGGATGCTTTTCTTCAGCAGGGACAGGGAAGCTGGTTAGAGTTGATGGGAAGATGGGTGGGTTCAAATACAGGGCAAAAAAGAACTTGAGACTGGGGCGGGGGTTCATCTTCCAGCAGGATAACAGCCCTAAACATACAGCCAGAGGTACAATGGAATGGTTTCGATCAAAGCATATTCATGTATTAGAATGGCCCAGTCAAAGTCCAGACCTAAATCCAATTGAGAATCTGTGGCAAGACTTGAAAATTGCTGTTCAGATGCTCTCAGAGCTTGCGCTATTTTGCAAATTTTTTTGGGGGGGGGAGCTGAATGCAAATGCACGCTACATTTTTCAGATCTTTATTTGTAAAACATTTTGAAAACCATTTATCATTTTCTTGACATTTTGTGTTAGTCTATCACATAAAATCCCACTAAAACACATTTACATTTTTGATTGTCACACGACAAAATGTGGAAAATTTCAAGGGGTATGAATACTTTTTTCAAGGCACTGTATGTCTGCTGAAGCCTATCCCCAGTCTCTAACATCTCCTGTAACATGTTTGTAGTCGGGGTCCGCATTTAAGGTCCTCTTTTTCAAGAAAGTTGACCACCACTGGTCAAGAAGCTTAAGATTAGTTGTGGTGTTTTTAATTTAGTAAGAAAATTATAAATTATCTCTTTGACTTTACATTCACCTGTTTTAAATGGAAATGCTCTTTTTAGAATGTGTTATAGGGTTATAGAAAAAAAGAAATAGTATGAGTTAGAAAGCATATGGCTTTGTATTGCCAGACTGTATGTATGTTTTAATCAGTTTTTTGTATATTGGAGGTTTTTTGTAGTGCAAATGTTTTGCAGTATCCAGTAACAACAGATCAGCCGTATTGTTTTACTTATTTTTTTTTTAAACTGTAATATTTTATGGATTCCGGGCCACTGCCAGAAATCTCAGGGCCTCATACTTCATAGTTTTGCAGCCCCATTACCCATTCCTGAATGTTTTTATATAAGGGCAGGTGACATAATGCGGCTTCTGTGCTTTAACTTTTTTGGGAAAGCTCAAAATTTACAAGATCTGTGACTTCCAACAGTTTTGCTAGCTGTATTCGCGAGCATGCTTACCTATAATTTAAATACACATTCAATTCCTACTTAGGGTATGATTCCCCACAATGAGTAAGCCCCGGTTCACACTGAGGCAGCGCAACTTGCAGCGCGACTGCCTCAGGCGACCTGGACACGACAGGAACGGCGACTTGCAAAACCACTTCTATATAGAAGTCTATGCAAGTCGCCCCCAAAGTAGTACAGGAACCTTTTTCTAAGTCGGAGCGACTTGCGTCACTCCGATTAGAATGGTTCCATTGTACAGAACGGGACGCTACTTGTCAGGCGGCTAGGTCGCCTGACAAGTCGTCCCAGTGTGAACCGACCCTTAATCCTTCTTGTTATGTTTAAAGAGTTAATAGAATGTATTTCTTTTGACCTAAAGGTCAGATTACCCAATAAATTGTTAGCCTGAGACCCACTGTTCATTATCTGAGAGCTTAGCTGCAGTTCTGCCCATCTCATCTAGTCTTCCACTGACAGCAACCTCTCTTGCCATGAATGACAGGTGATGTAAATACTGCGTGGCCAAGCCCCATCCTGACAGGTTTATGCCCATGCCTCTTAAGGAATAATACCTTTACTGCCCTTGTCATGGTCCTGTACCATTTTGATGTGTTTTTTAATAGATGACAGATGTTGACTGCAGTGAGGCTCTGCTGTATAAAAGCCTATACTGTTCAAATCATCAGTATGCAAACAGTGCAGTTTTCCTTTCTAACCGGGTCGAAAAGTAAATATGTATTAAAAAAATCTGTCTAGATATATATATAGATATATATATCTAGATAGATTTAAATGTGTGTATATATATATATATATATATATATATATATATATATATATATATATATATATATATATATATATATATATATAAATATAGAGAGAGAAATATATAAATATTAGAGCTGCACGATTTAATCGCCAAGAATCGTTATCTCATTTTTTTCCCTTGTTGCCATCTTGACAAAGTATTTCCCGATTCTTTCTATGCAGAGAATTCTCTCTGCTCTGCTAAAGCCGACAGTCATCAAAGGAAAGGAAAAAAAAAAACGGGCCATCTGTCAAAAATAACAACATCCTTTAGCAGTATAACTTAAGTATAAACATTGTAACGATTTGTCCTTTTTCTGACATTTGTTGGTTTCATGTTAAAATCATTTTTTTTTGCTAGAAAATTACTTAGAACCCCCAAACATTATATATATATTTTTTTTGTAGAGACCCTAGAGAATAAAATGGTTGTTGCAATACTTTATGTCACACTGTATTTGCGAAGCAGTCTATCAAATGCAATTTGTTGGGAAAAAAATACACTTTAATGAATTAAAAAAAAAAAAAATAACCAGTAAAGTTAGTCCAATTTTTTTTTTGTTTAATGTGGAAAATTTTACACCGCGAGAATCGTGATCTTGCCCCAGCCTTTGTTGCCCCAATAGTGCTCCAGCTCATGCTGCCTAAGATGGTACAATGACACTAAAACTCTTAATTCAAGGGGTTGAAAATAAATATCAAGTACAAATTTTAGGAACTGCAGCCATTTTTATACACAGTTCCCCCATTTTCAGGGACTCAAATGTAATTGGACGAATATAATTATAAATAAAATGTTCATTTTTAATATTTTGTTGAGAATCCTTTACTGGCAATGACTGCCTGAAGTCAGGAACCCATGGACATTACCAAAGACTGGGTTTCCTCCTTTCTGATGCTTTGCCAGGCTCTAACTGCAGCTGTCGTCAGTACTTTGTGTGTCTTTCTGCCTTCAGGTTTGTCTTCAGCAAGTGAAATGCATGCTCAATTGGGTTGAGATCAGGTGATTGATTCGGCCATTGCAGAATATTCCACTTCTTTTCCTTCAAAAGCTCCTGGGTCGCTTTTGCAGTGTTTTGGATCATTGTCCATCTGTACTGTGAAGCGCCGTCCAATCAACTTTGCTGCTCCATTAGGAGTAGTCCATATGCGATCCAGCTACAGCTCACTTGAGGCAGCTCTGTGCAAAGCAAGAAGGCATCGCTACAGAAATTATAGTAAGAGACACAGGGGGTTATTTACTAAAGGAAAATACACTTTGCACTGCAAGTGCACTTGAAAGTGCACTAAAAGTGCACTTGAAAGTAAAGTCGCTGTAGATCCGAGGGGGACATGCAAGGAAAATAAAAAACAGCATTTTAACTTGCACATGATTGGATGATATAATCAGCAGAGCTTCCACTCATTTCAGATCTACCCCTTAGATTGAGAGCGACTGCACTTCCCAGTGCATTTTCAGTGTACTTTCAAGCGCACTTGCAGTGCAAAGTGGATTTGCCTTTCGTAAATAACCCCCACAAGCACCTTCTAAGTGTAGCTGTTAGTAAAGTATTTAATGATAAGTTAAAATCAAAACTACTCACAAGTGTAGTTTTAAAACAAGCGAGGGACGCTGTCATCTGTCAGGCTGATAGCTGCCCAGCGCCGATGGATTCCGGCGCTTCTAGGTCCATGGAACGCACTGGCAGTGTGGAGATGATGTCACTTTCCGGATGCGTGTGAGGACACACATCTGGGAAGTGGATGAAGAGCGTATGCTCTGCTAATGCATCACCGATACATTCCACGGACCTGGAAGCGCCAGAATCCACCGGCGCCAGCCAGCCATCAGCCTGACGCATGGCAGCGTCCTTCGTGGATCCCCTGGCCACCCTCTCCATATGCTCATTTTGGCGTGTATTACTTAATGTTGTTTTTTCTTGGGAGGGTGCATTTGATCAGCACAGGGCCAATCAGCACTGTCCAGACAGAGGGTCAGGGGTCATGCAGTCTCAAAGGACAGTCGGAGGAGAATGAAAACTCCTCCTACAAGCTTTAACCAGTGCTTGGCCGGACACTGATAGAAGTCACAAGACTGCTATTTAACCACTTAAGGCAGTGGTTCTCAGCTCCAGTCCTCGGGACCCACCAACAGGCCAGATTTTAAGTATTACCTTGGGGAGTTGCAGACTAGAATACTGCAATCACTGAGCAGCAAGTGATATCACCTGTGATGTATTTCAGCTATCTTGCAAACCTGGCCTGTTGGTGGGTCCTGAGGACTGGAGTTGAGAACCACTGACTTAAGGACTAGCCTCGTTTTGGAGTTTAGGTGTTTACAACAGGTTTTTTTGCTAGAAAATTATTTAGAACCCCCAAACATTATATATTGTTTTTTTTTTCTAACACCCTAGAGAATAAAATGGCGGTCATTGAAATACTTTTTTTTGCACCATATTTGCGCAGCGGTCTTAGCGCACTTTTTTTGGAAAAAATTCACTTTTTTGAATAAAAAAATAAGACAACAGTAAAGTTAGCCCATTTTTTTTTTTATATTGTGAAATATAATGTTACGCTAAGTAAATTCATACCCAACATGTCACGCTTCAAAATTGCGCCTGCTCGTGGAATGGCGTCAAACTTTTACCCTTAAAAATCTCCATAGGCGACGTTTAAAAAATTCTACAGGTTGCATGTTTTGCCCTAAAGAGGAAGTCTAGGGCTAGAATTATTGCTCTCGTTCTACTGGTCGTGGCGATACCTCACATGTGTGGTTTGACCACCGTTTTCATATGCGGGCGATACTCACGTATGCGTTCGCTTCTGCGCGCGAGCTCGTCGGGACAGGGCGCTTTAAAATTTTTTTTTTTTATTTTCTTATTCATTTTACTTTATTATATTTATTTTTGCACTGTTTTAAAAAAAAAAAAAAATTTGGATCACTTTTATTCCTATTACAAGGAATGTAAACATCCCTTGTAATAGAAAAAAGCATGACAGGTCCTCTTAAATATGAGATCTGGGGTCAAAAAGTCCTCAGATATCATATTTGGACTAAAATGCAAGAATAAAAAAAATGACAAAAAAAAAAATGCCTTTAAGACATATGGGCGGAGCTGATGTCATGACGTCGCTTCCGCCCTCCTATGGTATGGAGACGGGTGGGGGCCATCTTAGCCTCACTCGTCTCCATACCCAGCCACGGACAGGTCCCGATCTCTCCGCTTACCGGAGCCGTCGGTAGCGGCGGAAGGGAGGGGGAGAGCGGTGGGAGGGGGGGTGGCACCTCTCCCGCCGCTGATAACGGTGATCTCGCGCCGATCCCGCCGCAGAGACCACCATTATCGTACACAGAACCAGCTCCTGTAAAGATGGATACCTCGGTTGTGGCAGCAGCTGCTGCCGTTACCGAGATATCCATCTTCAAAGTGCCGACGTATATATACAGGAGCCGGTCGGTAAGTGGTTAATGCAGATGAGAAAAGGTATTTAGCAGTTTATATTTACTAAAATAATTGCGTTTCCGTGTACTGTGGGGGACCAGATATAATAAATGCAGGCTCCTGTGTTTCGTAACACTTTAAGATGTATCTATAACCTTTTAAACATTGTTCACTTAGCTATGCCCTGTTTGTATTTTCGCATCCTTCCTTATCATTCCAATGTGTCCTTTTCCCCAGATTCAAATGTATCACATCTTGGTGTTTGGAAAGGTTCCAGCCAAGTTCCACTTGTTTCTCAAAGAGCAACTATAGGAGGATGGAAGTATTATGGGAAATTCATTACAAGATAATTACAGGTTAAAGTGTCGGATCTGTGGTCTTAATTATCTATATGAAACGTGAAATCAGTTTAACAAGCTTTCCACATATTTTGCCTGCTGAAATGGAGTAAATATGATGAGTAATGTTACTTCTTCCCACCTGTGTAGACTTGAGTAAAGCTCTTTACTGATGAATTTACAGCTATTATCTGCACATGGTGTATATTAATAAGAAGGTAATCAGTTGGTGCCCATTATCCTCCTCTGTCTTATTGACTACAGCTAGTGCATTAAGATAATCCTATCATTTTGATTTCCTTTTGTGGTATACTTATGTGATAAATATTTAATCATTTTCTTCATATTCTTATTTTTTTTGTATTTCCTTATTTTTTGCAGGATACATGGAAATTGCAATAGTTTATTTGGTACACTTGAGAAACAAATGCACATTTTGCAAATGCACATATTAAATGCAAATTTTTTTGCAGGTAAAAAAAAAATTGGGCATTTACTTTTTATTTTTTTAGGAGTCTGGAAAGTATTGCACTAGCGATCAGCAGATCATTGGTACTATGCAGGACTCCTGCAGACTGTCAGTGTAAGCATCGTATAGGCAGACAGTTTCACACTGACAGGAAGATCAATGAACTACCACAGTGCTCAACAGTGCCATGGTAGTTTACAAACTGACAGCATCAAAAGGATGTTGGTGCTTGTAGTCAGTGATTCACAGAACTCTGTGAATGAATGACGTGGCCGTGTGGGCGGACCCAGCATGGCCACGTTCTTTTTAAAACAGTGACATCTGATCTGGGGAGCTTCTCCCCGTACCTGTGTTACACAGAGGCAGCAGATCTCTGAGCAGTTGCAAGAATGGGAACATGTTACATGTTCAACCCTAAAAAGGGATGGAACATATAACATGTTCCCGAAGGTGAACTTATCCTTTAAAAGTTCAGATGAGTACACTGAATCCAATACCAATAACAAAAGTATAATTGTATATGTGTTTGTCACTTTTGTTCAACCTCCTGCGGAGAGATTTTATATATATATATATATATATATATATATATATATATATATATATATATATATATATATATATATATATATATATATTTTTTTATATATATATATATATATATATATATAGTGTGTAGGTGGTGGTGGGTGGGCGGGGTGGGGGTGCTTGGATAAAAGGAAGAAAGGGGTAGACTTGGAATATGGAACATAGTGCATATGTTTGAAGTAAAGAGAAGGAAAAAAAGGCTGAAGATGTTGGTTCTGGGAGGATCCAGGGGAAGAGCAAAAAAAAAAAAAAAAAAAAAACACAAGGTCATGTTGCTCTTTGTTTTTGACATTCTGAGACAGCAGTGCTGGGTAGTGCTGGTCCAGTCACCTCTTATTTTGTTTCTTCCTTTTGGAAGGCTGCATGCAGCATAGTCGGACCGGAGGAGAATCAAAATTGTACTCAGTAGAACCAGATTTTTCTAAAAATGTCTGATCTCTTTTTAAGGCAATCAGATCTTCTATATGCATTATGTAACTTACTTTAAATATTGGACTGTTGTGGAAGGTGGGCTAGGTTGCTTCCAGACGTTTACTAGATTATGGAGGTAAATCAAAAGGGACTTCCTATATTGGGGATTTTGGTGATTGTAAGGTGAAGCAGACGCATGCCACTGGGTTATTATTCAGGTTAACACTGGTGAGTTGATAAGTCATCAGGAGAATCTGAGACCAGAACCATTTGGTCTCTGGGCATTCCCAGAAAATATGTAATATCGAGCCCTTGGCCATACCAAAGCACCAACATCTGTTTATGGTTTATATATTGTTCACTCTTACGATTTACTATGGCATACAAATGTTGTGTAAAATTTTATATAGTGTCTCTATTCTTTATACATATTATTCTAGAGAGTCTTGTTTGCCTGCTTTATAGTTTATTAATGACACTCTGTTATTTGTCTGTGTCCAGAGACCATCGTGGACTCCTGTCGGGGTTTTGTTGCATGCTACCGCCATATGAGAGCTTATTTTTGATACATGCTCTCCGCTGTAAAAATCTGGTCCCAAGGCTAGCGTGGATGAACTCTTGCATACAAAAGATAGAGATACTTACGGAGACCCGGTCACATCCACGGTATTGCACGTCATTTTCCATTTGGCTGAAATTAAAGCTGTTCTGCATGATACCATCACACTTTGGGTAGCTCAATCTCTGTATTTGCAGACGATACTAAGCTAAGCAGGGCAATAACTTCTCCGCAGGATGTGGAAACCTTGCAAGAAGATCTGAACAAATTAATGGGGTGGCAACTACATGGCAAATGAGGTTTAATGTAGAAAAATGTAAAACAATGCATTTGGGTGGCAAAAATACGAATGCAATCTTCTCAGTAGGGGGTGAATCTCTGGGGGAATCTAGGATGGAAAAGGACCTGGGGGTCCTAGTAAATGATAGTCTCAGCAGTGGCATGCAATGCCAAGCTGCTGCTAACAAAGCAAATAGAATATTGGCATGCATTAAAGTGATTGTAAGGGTTCACTTTTTTTTTTTAAATAACAAACATATCATACTTACCTTCACTGTGCAACTTGTTTTGCACAGAATGGCCCAAACCTAGTCTTCTGGGGACCCCTGGCGGCTCTCGCGGCTCCTCCCCACATCAGATAACCCCCTAGGAGAAGCACTCTCCTGAGAGGGTTACCTTGCGGGAGCGCTCCCGTCCATAGCCGCCAAATGTATGACTCGGCCCCGGCGCCTGCATCATTGGATTTGATTGACAGCAGCGGGAGCCAATGGCTGCGCTGCTATCAATCTATCCAATCAAGAGCCGAGAACCCCAGGCAGAGGGACAGCAAGTCCCCGTCGGGTCAAGTTCAAGGGCTCAGGTAAGTAAAACGGGGGGGGGGGGCTTGGGGGCCAGTCACTGCCAGGTGTTTTTTCACCTTTATACATAGGATGCATTAAGGTGAAAAAACACAACGGTTTACAACTCCTTTAAGAAGGGGCTTAACTCCAGGGGTAGAGTGATAATTCTCCCACTCTACAAGACTTTGGTCCGGATGCACCTGGAGTATGCTGTCCCATTCTGGGCACCAGTCCTCAGCAAGGGTGTACTGGAAATGCAGCGAGTACAAAGAAGGGCAAAGCTGTCCTGGAAATTCTAAGCTTCTCCTATAAGCAAATAATTTCTTTGATCTTAAAAGCACAAATACAGCTCTCTTGTATAATGCCGGGAAAAGCGCGCTTGTATATCTCCAAGTAACACAGATGCTGGCATCGCGTTGCGCTTAGCAGAATCCTGCCATAGAATGATCTACTGCTTTATTTATACTGTAAACATGAATAACAAAGGAAGTTGGTGACTTCAGAATCAGCCAATCAGATACTTGTATTCTTTCAAAAGAACCAGTCACACACATGTATATATTCAAATAGCATTCCAATAGTGATGCGTGCAGATGGTCATGTGCAGAGTCATGCGGCCAGCCCCCTGTGAGACACAAGTGTCTCACAATTTGAACACTAACTACATGGCTCGGAACACAATCGTGTGCACACTCCCACCACTACCAATGACGCGAGCCGTACACTATCATGGCTCAGTGAGCCATAATTTTGTATGGCTATGCTATGGTTCCCATGTACGCACATCTGCTTACTAGGAGCATTAATGCAGTCGCCATGAAGTGGCCACTCTCTTGCTGAGGCATGAACGAACATCCTTAAAAGAGCAAACAGATCTGCCGTGTCCACGGGAAGGTTTCCGCAGCCAATGGTCTTCCACCAACATCTGTATGTGCGAATATGCTCGCATGAGTGTATTCCAGCAAAATTGACACTGGGGGACATCTGATAACTAAATTAATAAAAATTTCCACAACAAAGCTAATAAAGGGTCTGGAGGATATTAGACGCTTGAGAGGGGATATGATTTCAATTTACAAATACCATACTGGTGACTTTAAAACTTTTTTTTTTTCGCGGAAGGGAGTTCAATAAGACACGTGGCCACTCATTAAAATTAGAAGAAAAGAGGTTTAAACTTAAGCTAGGTAGGGGGTTCTTTACTGTAAGAGCGGCAAGGATGTGGAATTCCCTTCCACAGGCGGTGGTCTCAGCGGGGAGCATTGATAGTTTTAAAAAAACTATTAGATAAGCACCCGAACGACCACAACACACAGGGATATACAATGTAATACTGACATATAATGACACACATATAGGTTGAACTTGTGTCTTTTTTCAACCTCATCTACTATGTAACTTGCAGAATACTTACAGCAGACCTGTAGAAGTAAAGAAGGGGCGTATAAGGCTGAAGGTGGATCTTTGGAAGCGTATAAAAATGTTTACTTGCTATTGTTCTCAAATACAGGCGGTCCCCTAGTTACAGTACAAACATTCGACTTACAAATGACTCCTACTTACAAACGGAGGGAGGAAACAGGAAGTGGGAGGAGATCTAACCCTAGGAAGGGAAATTCACTCCTGTAAGAGTTATTAATTGAAAAAGGTACCTCCACTGATGCTTCATCACCACGGCTCGTTTCCACAACAGCCCAAAATTTTCAAAATCCTTCCCTATGCTACCTAAAAAGCTTAACAATAGTTTTTTTGGCTTGAGCTACACTTAAAAAATGTACCTTCTCTTGACTTACAAACAAATTCAGTTTAAGAACAAACCTACAGAACCTTGTTTGTAACCCGGGGACCGCCTGTAATGCAGTGGTGAAGATTAAATTGGTTCTAAAGCCTGAAGTTTTTTTTTCATCTTTATGTATTCTCTGCATTAAAGTGGATGTAAACCCAATGTCATCCTTTCTAAATTACTGCCATAGGGTTTATCTATAAGGATATACATGCCTCCTGCATGTATCTTTACCTGTCAAATGTCTCCCCTCTGCCTGTTATTAGACCCGAAAAACTGCAGATTCTGTGGGCGGGTCTCTTGTCTGGAGCTCGGTGGGTGGAGTCATGATGTCAGTAGACTCCCCGCCCACCTCTACACTCCCCTTGTCAATATTCATGTTCTCTGTGTATTTCTAACACTGAACTTCTGCTATGTTCTCTAACATCCAGTGAAAAAACAGGAAAGTAACCACATGACTTCAGCATGCCAAATCATGCTGAGGTGTGGAACAGCCAATCCTTGCAGGGCTGCTGAAGAAAGTAGTGGGGGAGGGAATTAAAAAATAATGCCTGTGCCTCAGGCTAGTGCACGAGATATCTAAATCACCTGTCACTCACAGCAAGGGGGAGGATTTGACAAAGTTTTTCTCAGTTTGTCAAGATTTTTCTCACTGAACAATAAAAGAGGATTGCTCAGAGATGGATTAACTCTGTGGCAAGACTGGGCTCAAATGATAGGAAATCTTATACTCTACAGTATAAAAAAAAAATTTCGGGTTTACATCCACTTGAAGGTAAAATACCTTCAGTGTTCTTCTCCCCCTGCAGCCCCCCTTTATACTTACCTGAGCCTGATCTCGATCTTACCATGTTCACAAGAGCAGTGGCTCTCTTGAATATCTCCCTCCTCATTGGCTCAGACACAGTAGCGAGAGCCATTGGCTCCCGCTACTGTCAATCACAGCCAGGGCGGAGGGATCAAATGGCATGGAAAAGCCATGCTGTGTGTGCCAATGGACACACAGAACGCACTCAAGAGCAAGCATGCACAAGTGCCCCCATAGCAAGGGGCTTGCTATGAGGGCACTCTGTGGAGGACCCCAGAAGAGCAGGATCAGGGCTTCTTTGTGCAAAACTATTGCACAGAGAAAGTATAACATGATTGTTATTTAAAAAAAAATAAAAGGTGAAGCTTTACAATGACTTTAATCATTTGTGATAAGAGGAAAATAAAATGTGAATACAGTCCCTTTATTAACATTATAACTTAGGCAGAGAATTCTTTGTCCAGATGATTTTTGTCCACCAGATTGTTCTGTGCACTGCTGGAAACCATTGCCTAAATGGTCTAAACTGGGTGCTTAATGAACAAAGCGTCAAAATAAAGTTTTAGTAATCTCATACGTGCTTACCAATCTTAAAACCCTTGATTGCTAATATTGCATGTAAATGAACTGATATGCATAGTAAGCTCACCCTATTTATGCCCCTTGAGGAACAGATGTTGATAAATTAGGGAAAAGCTTCATAACACCACACTGTAATTATCCTTTAGTTCCCAACACACGATAAGTCTTCCACCATTAACTCTATGAGCACAAGAACAATTTACCAGAAGATGTGATAATACCAATAGAAGGGACACACAAGCATACTAAAAGACATTTCACAGATGCTTACTTAAACTGTTGTTTTCGGTTTGTCATAGAAGACCCTAATATATTAACAAATGTAATGTGCAACCATTTGGGGGAACTGTAAAATGTTTTACCATAATTGGCTTTTACTGTCATTTAAAACAATAGTTCCCAACCTCAATTCTAAAGTACCCTCAACAGGTCATGTTCTTAGGATTTTCTTCACTTTGCATGGGTGCTTTGCATGAATCACTGACTTGGTATTTATAACAATTATTTTACAGTATCTGAGGGACATTCACAAAATATGGTCTGTTGGGGGTATGTGAGGAATGAGGTTAGGAAACAAGCACTAGAATAGCAGCATACGGTTAAGTACTGTATGTGCAGTAGAATATAGAGTCCACTGGTAACCTTTTTCTATAAATGTGGCTGTACAATTCCTGCCGTATTTATGAAAATGCTTCTGCCAACAGCAAGAGTCAGCTGCATAATTGTATCATGGCAATGTCATCTCTGGAAGAGGAAATAAATGCACTCTGCTCTATTGCCCCAGAGCCAGCAGGTGGCTGATTCTCACCTTAGTTAGATGCATTTGCACGAGCCTGTCAAGATGTTATAGCCGCACAGAGGAAAGAAGGTGTCCATGAAGAGTCCAGTGTACTCTACAGATTCGTGGAATTTTGTACGAAAATTCTTAGGAAAATGCGTACAAAAACTCTCAGTACATTTAAATATCATTTGAAAGTAGTTCAAGATTTTGTTTGCTTTTAACATTTTTTTTTGGGGAATGAATGGACTTTACCAAAGAAAAACCACATGCACTGTTAAAAAGTTTAAATTCGGAAAAAGTTTTGATCATGCTCCTTCTATAATTCTTGTCACTTCAGTCGAAAAAAAAATGTCTATTGGACCTTACTAATGATTAGAGAAAAGAATGAACATTCTTATAATGAAAGATGTCAAAATTCTACTAGTGTATACCCGGCTTTTCATAAACCACATGCTATTAAAAGCATTGTCTAAAATGACCCCAAATCCCTTTTTAGGTTCTTTCATTTAAACAGTATTTAAACTGTAAGACTGATTTTCCATGGTTCTTATTTCCTTTCTCTTATTATTGTCTCACTGCTGAGGTCAGCTAATGCCCTTAGAGTTACATCACTGCATATCTGATAGTGTAGTCATACTTGGAGTACATTGTTCTCATAGTAACCCTAGGACTGATCATGTGGTACGTTAAAGAAAGGCCATCCTATCTAGCTTACCTTCAGCAAGTGCGCATTGATAACAAATACATGTTGGTACAGACAGACTGGCATTGGCACATGATTCATGGGTAATATATATTAGCTCTTCTGGGGACATTGACAGATGTGAATGGTTCAGCATTCTCTGTATAGTTCTGTGCAGTGGCGGCCTGTCCATACAGGGCGCAAGGGCCCCGTCCCCCTAATTTATGCGCCCAACCCCTAATCTGCATGTAGGGTGCCGGATGCATAGATTTCAGTGGGGTTTTATTCTTTTGAAGCACATGATTGGAGCTTGAGGCTCCAATTGGCTTAAAAAAAGGGTGGTCTCAGGGTGCAGATCACTGCACCCAGATCCCCCCCCCCAGTTGTGTGACGATGACAATAGCAAATTAATATTCGGTATTGTCTTCCTGATTCTCCTCCTGGCCTGACCCGATTGACCAGGGAGTCTCAGGACCCACAAGGAGTAACTGGAGAGAGGAGCAGCAGCCCTAGTGGTGGTCGCCGCCTTCCCATCCGTCTTCCCTGTGTGGCGTTGGTTTGCCACCCTGTGGTACAGGTTTATGACGTAATATAAATAAAAATATGTAAAATCATTTATGTGTGCACAATAAGTCAAATAATAAACATTAAATACCAAAAAAAGACACTGTTGGACAATTATACTGTATGTAGAATGTCAGAGTTTCCTTACAGTCAAATCTAAGAGCCAGTAGAAAAGAGTTGGCGTATGGACCTTCTATAGCAAATATAGGAAGTTTAGAAAAACGTTTAGCATCATATTTTGCTCCATAGCTCATGAGCTGTGCTTTCAATCAGCATGATCGAGTGAATGTTTCACAGATGTACATTTTAAAGGGTGCTGATTGCTTAACGAACACATTTCTTTGTCACTCTCTTTAAGTACAAACTCTTCAAAGGTTGTTCCACTCTTGTATTCCTAGATATAGTGATTCTAAATTTTCTTTTAAGCAATGTTTACTTAGCTATTTAAACATTGCTCTTTTAAAATGTATGTAAATCATACATTTTCTTATTTGACCCATTTTGATCTGTTTAGTATAACATGCAAAAAATGCTGTGTGTGGTCAACTCATAATAGGAAGTTAGGATCCCGGTGCATTTCAGGTAGATCAATAAGCTGTTGTCTTTTACTTGTACGGCCTTTAAAGGGATAAACCATCAGGAAATTTGTATGTATCGTAGAGCTGTACATATTTTTGTCTTCTTCAAATGTTTTATTGAAAAAATAAAACAGCAAAAAGTACAAAGGTACAAAAGTAATCAAGAAATCAAAGAGTAACAAGGAAGGCACATCATAGCATATGGATCGCATTCAACAATGAGCAGAAAATGCAATGACAATAAAGAGAAATGATTGTAATACAGCAGTGCATACCTCCTATCAGTCAAGGTCAACTCTGTGAAAGCAAATAACTAGAAGTGGGTGCAGTAGCCAGTCTAGTCTGAGCCAGCTGGCGGCTAAGTAAGAGAGGAGCTGAAAAGCCCCATAGGGTTTGGGGCAGTAATATCTGTGGGCCAGAACCTCAAATAGAAGTTATCACAGGGAGGCACTACAGAGTGTTGGGAACTATGGGAACTTGCTCTCATATATATATTGGTATATCACCATGATATCAGTGCCGGCGTTCTGCCAAAACAGTCAGCTCGCCAAAATCTCCGACCACATCACTTCTGGTGACTCCAGCAGCAATAATTGGAGATTGTGAGGACTTGGTGGTTTTCACAGAACACCGGCAACGTATACACTACGGTACACAACGAGTTGGCTGTTTTGACAGAACACCGGCTAAGGAGTAAAAAAGTTGTCGCCGCCTTGGAGGCGGCCATGTTGTTCGTTACTAGCGGCGGACTAACAATGTCCACTCATTATATTGTGTACCGTAGTGTATATGCCGTCAATGTTCTGTAAAAGCAGCCAAGTCGTCAAAATCTGCAATTACTGATGCCGGAGAGTCACCTGAAGTGACGTGGTTGGAGATTTTGACGAATTGGCTGTTTTAACAGAAAATCGGAACGAAGTGAGCAGTAAATAAAAAAACAACAAAAAGGGGAAAGGAGGAAGAGGAGACAGAAAAGGAGAAGAAAAGAAGAGAAAAAAAGAGGTAAGAAAAGTGTTAGGAAGGGAGAATAAGAGAAAAGGAAAAGAAGCCCCAGGGGGGTAGGATGATCTTGAAAGCCTAAAACGGAATTCCAGATAAGCTCGTGCCGCATAAATATGAGGGAAGAAATATGTTTTCATCAAAGTCAGTTGTCAAGTAGTGTGTTATCCAAGGATTCCATAACTTCTCATACTTACCCTGTCCAAAAGGATTGCTTCAACCTTCGCATGTATTATGACCTGTTAAGCCTCGTACACACTACTAGTTTTTTTTCTGTTCAACCCAAAACCTGACAACCCAGGTCGGAGCCGCTGTACTAAAAATCCAACGTTAGTACAGCGATCTCACCTGCTGTGTTATTGTGTTATAACAGGGGGGGTGACAGTACACTCCGGTCAGCGCTCTCAATGGCCGTCTTCTGTGGTTTCTATTGAACCGGCCGATGCCGCCTGACATTTGGCTCGTGTGTACTAGGCTTAACTCTGGCTGTGAGTACCCTAAGGTGGGGTGAACTCTAGGCCTTCACAATAGTCTGATTAGCCGCGGTGGTATGTACATATTTTTTCTATTTGACACTGAATACGCATATTGGGCCGGTTACAAAATTTGCCCACACATAGTGAAAATAATATACTTATATTAAAGTTGAAATTCAAGAAGTGAAAGTGGGAGGGACTACCTGTATATTATATTCTCCAAACGATTCCATTCTATTGAGTAAGTGTCCTTTTTGTCACCAAAACAGCCATGACCCATTGAGACACGAACACCACTAGATCTCTGAAGGTACGCTGTGGTATCTGGCACCAAGCCGTCAGTAGCAGATCCTTTCAGTTGCGAGGTGGGGTCTCCATGGATCATATTAGTTATTTCAATACAACCCACAAATGCTCGATTAGATTGAGTTCTGGAGAAATTGGAGGCCAAGTTAACACCTCAAACTTGTTGTAGTGTTCCTCAAACCATTCTTGAATCATTTTTGCAGTATAGTAGGGTGCATTATCCTCCTGAAAGAAGCCATTGCCATCCGGGATACTGTTTCCACGAAGGGGTGACGTCCTTTTTTTTCCCACAAGTAGAGCTTTCTTTCGATGGTATTTGATGACGACTGCGTTTTTATTTTTTGCACTATAAACAAAAAAATCCTGACAAATTTGGGGACCAGTGACACCAATACAGTGATCAGTGCTAAAAAAATGCACTGTCACTGTACTAATGACACTGGCAAGGAAGGGGTTAACATCAGAGGCAATCAATGTACTTGGTCACCAACAATGTTTAGAAGATTTCCCAAAGCATCACACTGCCCCCCTGTCTTGTCTTCTTCCCATAATGCATCCTGGTGCCATCTTTTTCCCAGGTAAGCGACATATTTGCACCCAGCCATCCACATGATGAAACTATTAGATAAGCACCTGAATGACCGCAACATACAGGGATATATAATGTAATACTGACTTATAATCACACACATAGGATGGACTTGTGTCTTTTTTCAACCTCACCTACTATGTAACTATGTAACATGATGTAAAAGAAGACGTGATTCATTAGATCAGGTCACCTTCTTCCATTGCTCTGTGGTCCAGGTCTGATGCTCACATGCACATTGTAGGTGCTTTTGGCTGTGGACACGGGTTGGTATGGGCACCCTGACAAGTTTGCGACTACACATCAACTTTAGGGACATCATGTTTACTTGTTGTCCAATATATCCCACTGACTTCCTGATGCCATTGTAATTAGATAATCAATGTTATACACTTAAAGGAATTGTAAAGTCATTCTATGCATTAAGATAAAAAGCCTTCTGTGTGCAGTAGCCCCCTAATACTTACCTGAGGTCCCTCTCTGTCCAGCGATGTCCACGAGTTTCTCGGCCATTCGGGACTCTCCCTCCTGATTGGCTGAGACACAGCAGCGGTGCCATTGGCTCCAGCTGCTGTCAATCAAAGTCAGTTAGCCAATCAGAAGAGAGAGGGGGTGGGGCCGAACCACAGCTCTGTGTCTGAATGAAGACACGGAGCTGTGACTTGGCTGAGGTGCCCCCATAGCAAGCTGTTTGCTGTGGGGGCACTCAACAGGAGGGAGGGGCCAAGAGCACAGAACAGGCACCCGAGAAGAGGAGGATACAGGCTGCTCTGTGCAAATCCACTTCACAAAGCAGGTGAGTATAACATGTTTGTTTTTATAGAAAAAAAAAGAGACTTTACAATCACTTTAATATATACAGTGTTTATATATATATACCTGACCTGAAGCCAATAGAAAATCTATGGAAAGAACTAAAGATCAGAGCTCATAGAGGCCTAGGGAATTCTCAAGATTTGAAAACTGTGTGGAAGAATGGGCCAATATCACTCTTGAGCAATGCATGTGACTAGTTTCTCCATACAGGAGGCGTCTTGAAGCTCTCATTATCAAAAAGGATTTTGTATGCAGTATTAAATACATTTCAGTTAGCGTGTTCAATACTTTTTCCCTGTGTCATCCCGTTTTATTACACATAATTTAAAGCGGACCTTCAGTAATTTTTTTCAACTTTCCATCTATTAAATCTTCTGCCCTTGTTGTTTTAACTTTGGATAGTAAAACTTTTTTTTTTTCTGTCAGTAAATACTTTATACAGCCCACTTCTGGTTTCTTGTCTGGTCGGAAGGGAGGGGGGATGAGTCATAAGAGAGCCAATGCGAGCTGCAGAGCTGGAGGTGTGCCTCTGTGTGTCTGTATAAATCCAGGAAGTAAAGAGGCAGCTGCTTCAGCTGCCCACAGTTAAAATGGATGCAGCCAGACTTAGTAGAGGGAGATTTCTGCAGCATATTTGGCATGCGCGTGCGCTGCCTTCCAGCGCCGTCTGTCTCCGTGGTGACGCTTGGCGTCGCCACGGATCAGACGTAGTAGCACGCATGCGCGGCATGCGGGATCATCGGTTTCCGTGGTGACGTTTACCGTCACCACGCTGAGGCATTCCAAGGGGCGGTTAGGGCTTGTGAGCCGCGCCATTGGTTGGCGCGGCAACTAGCCCCCGCCCATACCACATAAAGGACGCCAGAGACGGCAATATGGCGTCATTCCCCCTTCGGGAACCACCGAGGGACATCAAGGCATATGTGTGGCCCCATCCTTCATACCATCCTCGGAGTACTTCTTGCTTGACACTGGGCAATAGTGAGTGTTTTACTTACTTCATTTATTTTTTCGAATGGGAATTTTGCAAACCTTTTTTTTTTTTGCTTCAGGGAGGTAGATTGGGAATTTGGAGGGTGCTTGAGGGATTTTGTGCGGATGCACAGAGGAAGGGGGATGAGATGTGTGAGTGGATGGTCTATATAGACCCCCCCTCGCATATTTTTCCTTTCCCCCTCCCTCTCCTTTCCCCCTCCATCTCTGTCCTTTCCCCTCCCCCCTTTTTTCAATTTTTGGGCCTCCTTTAACTATGCCCCCCCTTTTTCACACAGCTATCATTATGCTGAATACGCCAAATATTTGGAACCAATGCTTATTTCCAGCCGTCTTGTAGGAGATATAGGATATCTAATCCTTGGAGACTTGGTGCTTGCCACCCCTGTTGTGAACCTCTGTTTGCCCATGAGATATTCTGGAAGGATGTAAGTAACAGAGCTTTGCACATTGCATATATTGACTGAGAATAATATAAATAGTAATATGACGCTTTTGATTTTTTAGAATGTGATGCATTTCCCTGAAGAAGACTTAAAATATACAGGTTGAAACGCGTTGGAAATTCACCACTCAACGCCACGGCTTCCATCTGTGGTGACTGTATTGAGTGGTGTGCTGTATCACCCTTTCTTCCAAATTGGTTTTAATAACTATGCAATATCAGCAATATGAATTTTTTATTTATTTGATTGTATACGAATAATTTTTCTTGATTTATAATAAAATTGATTTTAGCAAATCTAATTTCTCATTACCTTAAAAATCCCGTTAGAGGTTATATATAATATTTCACTTCTGGTTTCTTGTCTGGTCATTAGCTTAGGCTTATGACATCAAGCACAGCTCTTTGCCAGGAAGGGAGGGGGGATGAGTCATAAGAGAGCCAATGCGAGCTGCAGAGCTGGAGGTGTGCCTCTGTGTGTCTGTATAAATCCAGGAAGTGAAGAGGCAGCTGCTTCAGCTGCCCACAGTTAAAATGGATGCAGCCAGACTTAGTAGAGGGAGATTTCTGCAGCATATTTGGCAAGTACAGAATCACAGTATATATAAAATAATAATCAAAGTGGTTGGAGGGAAGCTTCAGAATGGCAAAGATGTCTTTATTACAAATTATGTGAGCAGACTGCAGTTCCTCTTTAATTACTGAACTTTATTTGTTTTGGTTTCCTTGTATGTTTGGATTGCATGGGTTGTTACCGACGTGAAAATTTAATGTCAATAGCACCTTTACCTATTTACCTAGAAATATGGTGACACGTTCAATACTTATTTTACCCGCTGTATATTGTATATAAATATTTTTTTTAACGTATTCATGCCACTGGGGTGTCTGAATTTCATTCCATTCACCAAAAGGGAACACTTTGCTAGTTTAATAGAAAAAAAGATAAATATTTCACTGTCTGACTCTGTTGAACATCGCAAGAAATTAGGGGAATGGATGGCGCAGAAAGCAAAAAAATATGGCTGAAGCTCTAACTCTATCCACAAACAAAAAATATTCTCGTTGGTGTGTCTTCCCCTACTGAAGAGATTTTATTATCACTTTCTGCAGCAGAGAAATCTTCATAATAGTGGTAAATAGAGCAACAAAATCCTAATGCCCTGTACACATGATCGGACTTTGCGACGGAAAATGTGCGATCGGAGCTTGTTGTCGGAAATTCCGACCGTGTGTAGGCTCCATCGGAATTTCCGACACACAAAGTTTGAGAGCTGGATCTAAAATTTTCCGACAACAAAATCCGTTCCTGTAAATTCCGATTGTGTGTAGACAGTTCCAACGCACAAAGTGCCACGCATGCTCAGAATCAAGCAGAAGAACCGTACTGGCTTTTGAACTTAATTTTTCTCGGCTTGTCGTACGTTTTGTACGTCACCGCGTTCTTGACGTTCAGAATTTCCGGCAAGACTTGTGTGACCGTGTGTATGCAAGACAAGTTTGAGCCAACATTTGTCGGCAAAAAAAACCCATGGATTTTGTTGTCGGAATGTCCGATCGTGTGTACAGGGCATAATAGATGATCTAACTACCTATCTCTGCGCACTTTCAGGGTCACTTACAACTCCATCTCCTCCGCTCCCCTTCCTCTTCCTGTTGGGGTACCCCAAGGCTCCGTCCTTGGACCTCTCCTTTTCTCACTCTATACCTCTTCCCTGGGCCAGTTGATAACCTCCCATGGCTTCCAATACCACCTCTATGCCGATGACACCCAGATCTATCTCTCCACTCCTCAACTCACCCCCTCTATCTCCTCACAGATCTCAAACTTACTGGATGACATATCGGTATGGATTTCACACCACTTCCTCAAACTTAATCTTTCTAAAACTTAGCTTGTTATATTTCCCCCTTCACGGTCCCCCTCCTGTGACTTCACCATTAAGATCCACAGCACAACCATTGGTCCCTCCACACATGCCAAGGTCCTGGGTGTAATCCTTGACTCTGACCTCTCCTTCAGCCCCCATATCCAATCACTGGGTAAATCCTGCCGCCTTAACCTCCGCAACATCTCCAGAATTCGACCCTTCCTGACTAATGACACCACAGAGCAACTTTTTTCCCGCCTCGCCTACTGCAACTCTCTCCTTAATGGCCTACCCTTACGCAGGCTATCCCCCCTGCAGTCTATTATGAATGCTGCCACTAGACTAATACACCTCACTAATCGATCCGTGACTGCTGCTCCTCTCTGCCAATCCCTTCACTGGCTTCCCCTACCCCACCGTGTAAAATTCAAAATGCTAACCATAACATACAAGACCATTCACAACATCGCCCCCATCTACATCACCAACCTCATCTGCAGATATCACCCAAATCGCCCCCTCCGCTCCTCCCAGGACCTCCTGTTCTCTAGCTCCCTTGTTACCTCCTCCCATGCTCACCTTCAGGACTTCTCCAGAGCCTCTCCCATCCTCTGGAATTCCCTGCCCCAGTATGTCTGATCAGCCCCTACCCTGTCCACCTTTAGGAGATCCCTGAAAACTCATTTATTCAGGGAAGCCTATCCCACACCCACATAACTGTCCCTGAGCCACCCCCATCAAATCATTCTTTGCAGCTATTACCTTTTGTACCACCACCCCCTCCCTTTAGAATGTAAGCTCTACGAGCAGGACCCTCCTGTACCTTTTCTATTGAACTGTACTGTAATTGCGTTGTCCCCCTTATACATTGTAAAGCGCTGCGTAAACTGTTGGCGCTATATAAATCTCATATAATAATAATCTAACTTATGTATTTACAAAAAATTGCCGCAGTTGGGAATTCTTGTCGATTGTTAGCACTTTATTAAATTATGGTGGGTAAGTAAATGTCCCTCTTATTTTTTTTAAGTTAGGTCTACTTTATATATAACGTGGGTTTTATCTGAATGGCTCTCTTCTAGCACACGTGTTTATTAGGGCTCTGTGCTATTAGTGGTTTAAGCGGAGTAGAGCTGTGTGTACGTCTGTACTTCCACTTAAAACAAACATGGAGCGCGCTTTCTAATAATCGTTATCCTGTTAGGTCAGGAGGCCGATCAGACTTGGTAATGGCGGGTGGATAAAATTGATTATTATTGCGCTGTCTTGTTCAGCTACCAGCCATAAATCAGGGGCCACTTTGATAACCTACGCCTTAAACCACCAGTTTAGCCATTGCACCATATTTTATTTTGATGTCAGCTAGGTCGGTAACAGCAGAGCTTAATGATGAGCAGCTATGGCCATTATGCAGAGTTCCTAACAACAATGTTCGCCCCTATGGGACGTCTTCTAATGATTTGGAGCTTTTAATAGGCAGCGTTAGCTCGGGGACAGAGCAGCTGCAGGCGATGATGCCATTTTAGAGGACCAGAATGCCTTTCTAGGATTAATGCCAGATAGAAAGCATTACCACCTTCTGTAAAAGCCCTGCAAACTGTCCTGCTGTTAAACCAGCCTTTTATTTTTGTGCAGACATTTGGTGGACTAATTTTGCTTTCTGAATCACTAATATGATTACGAAGCTTAGCCTGTTCGCTGCATGGCGAACCAAAGTGCAGTTTGCCCCCTTGGACACTTGAGGGCAGTGTTTTACGTGAGTTCTGCTTAAACAAAGAGGACAGGTTGCAGAAATTAAACAAAGGAAGTGTAAGGGGTATTGCCGTGCTACTTTATTTATTGTTATTTTTTTTTTTAATTTTTTATGTGTTTAAATTACATGTGATTTCATATGCACATAGTCTGCCTGTAAAATTCTAATTTCTGAAACATATAATTTTCTCAGTCTGAATCTGAAATGCAAATAGTATTTTCTTTTAAAGGTGGTTGTTAAATGCGAGAAATGTTTTAACCCTTTGTGGCTTACGTAAATCGGCACAGAAAAATGATTTGAAAATTGTTTATACAGTATAAATAGTCAATATATACCTGCATTTGAAAAAACTAAAATTTTAAACAGTCTATAAAATAAGTGATATTAACTTGATGTTGAGTTATTTATTACAGGTATTTATATAGCACCAATAATTTACTTAGTGCTTTATAAATTGTATATTTACATCAGTCCTTGCCCTTAAGGAGCTTACTGTCTAAGGTCCCCCCATGTCATATGCATACAAACATATACTAGGGACCAATTTAGACAGGAACCAATTTTCTTACCAGCATGTCTTTGGCGTGTAGAATGCATAATATGTTTGGGCTGTCTACAGACCATTGTATTTAATATTTTACCACACAGCAGGACTGAACAATTTAATGATGGTCATACATGTAATAATACGTCAGTTCGATAAAACAATCATTTTGAAGGAATCGTATCCTTTAGAAACCATTTGCACTAAATAGGCCATTTGATCGATAGATTGTTTTTATTGCAAAGAAATAATTGGCTCTGGTGGGAAATCCAGTTAAATTCAACCATGTCGATGCTTTGCTTTGTTGTCCCAAACAGTTGTTTCTGAGCGAAGGATCATTTGGAACTATCAAATCCTTTGATTCACCCAGTATTGTTGTGTGTATGGCCAGCTTTAGACTTTCATAAGATGCACTGAATAGGCCATTCATAATGGTAGAAATTACAATTCTCGATGGTTCCTAGAAAAAAAAAAAAAAATCAAGGCATCTAAAGAACCTTTGTCTACTCTATATTAGACAGGAGGTGGGACAGTAACTGCAGCACTAGGCTTCACATTAGACAAAGGTCTAGTGTTCCTGACTTTGTTATGATAACTCTTTCTGTTTATACAGTACTTTAAAATGAAATTATACAATAGGTTAACACGTGCCTCTTGTAGAACCACGCCCATTTAAAATCTAGAATGCCCCATCCCTGATTAAAGTGCATTTTTTCCCCTACAATGGCTTTGTAGATGCACAGCAAAAAAAAAGGGTCCCTGGAGATGTTTTTTTGAAATGTTGGTGATGTAATCAGGCATAAGCTCCCTTCTCTCCTAATATTGCAGAATTGATTGAGATTTTATAGTGACTCTTCATCCGATTCCATTGCCCAAGACTATGTAGTACAGTTGCCCATATTTGGATTATTTGCTTTTGACAAGATTATATTGTGATTTTAGTCATCCACAATAAATAGTAGGATAACATTTAGGTAGGATAGGACAGAAACTTCAATTAGCTAGAGGGCATTTTTATGTTCTGCATGGGTGTTGCACAATAGGGGTTGATTTACTAAAACCAAGAGTGGCAAAATCTGGTGCAGCTCGGCATGGTAGCCAATCCGCTTCTAACCTAAGCTTGTTCAATTAAGCTTTGACAAAAAACAAAAACCTTGAAGTTGATTGGTTTGCATGCAGAGCTGCACCAGATGTTGCACTCTCCAGTTTTAGTAAATCAACCCCAATGTATTGGAACTAAGTACACCTTTATAACACCAATGTTTACCAAGTATCCCCTGTAGAACGCTTGGCATGTATACATCTATTGTCTGTTCCCACCAAAATGTCCTTGAAACAATCTCTAAGACTTATGCCCCGTACACGATCAGACTTTCTGACAGCAAAACCGTGGAATTTTGTTCGAAGGTTGTTGGCTCCAACTTGTCTTGCATACACACAGTCACACAAATGTTGGCCAACAATTACGAACGTAGTGACGTATGGCGAGCCAATAAAAAGGAAGTTCAATAGTCATGTGCTATCTCCATTACGAATGCTAGTTTTACAAGACCGATCGCTTCCGGCTCGTACTTGATTCCGAGCACGTGTGAACTTTTGTATGACGGACTTGTGTACACACGATCGGAAAGTCCGACAACAAAGTTTTGTTGGCGGAAAATTTGAGAACCTGCTAGCCAACATTTGTTGGCGGAAAGTCCGCCAACAAATGTTCGATGGAGCATACACACGGTCGGACTTTCAGCCAACAAGCTCACATCCAACATTTGTTGACGGAAAGGCCGATCGTGTGTACGCGGCATTACAGTAGAGCTAAAAGCAAAACTTTGTGTCCACTTTGGATGGAGTAAGGGAGGGTTTGTAACCCATGTTAGTTTTTTTTACCATCTGTGTCCCATAGCCAAAATAAGAAAGTGAAGGGAAATCCCTCCAAAGTAAGGGAATCCCTGGTTGTCACCAGGACTAGTGTCCCAATTAGAAGACGTCTCCTCTGTTGGTGACAACCCAAAATTTTACATTTTCTTGGACTTTCAGGGCGGCACAGTGGTGTAGTGGGTAGCACTCTCACCTAGCAGTAAGAAGGGTCGCAGGTTCGAATCCCAACCACGACACTACCTGCCTAGAGTTTGCATGTTCTCCCTGTGCCTGCGTGGGTTTCCTCCGGGCACTCCGGTTTCCTCCCACACTCCAAAGACATGCTGGTAGGTTAATTGGATCCTGTCTAAAATTGTCCCTAGTATGTATGAATGTGAGTTAGGGACCTTAGATTGTAAGCTCCTTGAGGGTTGGGACTGATGTGAATGTACAATGTATATGTAAAGCGCTGCGTAAATTGACGGCGCTATATAAGTACCTGAAATAAATAAATAAAGGTAATTAGGACAAAGAGAGAGGCTGATTCTCCCTAACGGGGGCACAGACAGCAATAAAAGTCTGAGAGATGTTCTAATCCCTCTCAACTCTATCCAATATTTAAAAAAAGTTTTCCCTTTAGTTATACTTTGAATAAATTCCAGATTTGTTTCAAATGTGATTTATGTTCTGAACTAACGTACGTTCTCAATTGCTAATTTAAATTTACTTTAAAAAACATGTGTACATCATGAACCTGTCAAAGTCCACCCAGTTATACACTTGACACTGATTGGGAACCTGTGCCAAAAGGTGTGTGGCATGTAACCAATCATCAAGAAAGGAGTTTGGCTGCTTCAGCTTTTAAATGTTTCTTGACAGCGGTCTTCATAGCTAGCTGGCATTCAGGTAGAAGAACTGTACAGTGCATAGAAGAGTGAGGTCACTCTAGGCTGACAAGGTAAAGATTTTTGGTCACCAGCTAGCCGAAAGCATTACATAAAAATGACACAAAATCCCCCTGATAGTATACTGACCTGCTCTCAGATCTCCTCCTCGCCATCATCCATTCTGACATGACAGATGCTGTGTTTTGTCTTACATCTCTAGCAAGTGAATAGCTATATTCTCTAGAAAGAAGGAGTACAGGTGTGTTATGGGATTACTTTTTGGGAAATTGTCATGGAGCAGTATTGAACCTATTATTACAACAATTTTACAGCAGTCCAATAACATTGACAACAACATATGACCTGTTTGCTTTTGGCGCTGCTCAAATTAGAGGTGAAAGCAAATCCCTGTGTCCCAGAGAATGGGGTGCAGGCTTGTCTTGATACTAATCCAGAGGGCTAGTAAAGATCACCACTAGTCCCGACCAGCCAAGGTGAAAGGGATGCCGCTGGTGGGGAGTAGCGGGGAACCTTTCGTCTTGACATCAGGAAGTGGTTGTCGGGAGTTGCTACATTATGAACCCAAGTATGTTAAAAAAACACACACACATTGGACTTTTTCCTAATAAAACAGTATTGGGAAATCAGGAAATCTGTATTTTAGAAGTATGGCACCTGACATTGCTGGTCTCTCCAGAAAAAAAAAAAGTCTTATTTCCTGGCTATCAAACTGATTTGCTTGCACTTGGTATTTTGGGTCATTAGTCCAGAACAATTTTACAAATATAGAATTCTGGCCATTCCAACTAAGAACATAATGAGGCCAGAGACAGCCAGGCAGCTTGCTTTTTCAGGAGGACAGCGATAGTGCTTTATATAGTTATTTACATGAGTTCTGCTCATAGTCACTTTGGGAAAATATCATTGGTGTTTAACCCTTTTGCGATCACCTAACGCATGTGCTGAAGCAAAAGGATGGGCTTTAACGCCCGAGCACTGCATATATACGTCACTGGGTGGCCAATGTTTTGGGTCACATGATTGCCAATCCTTCCCATACCCTGGGCATTCAAATTTGTTTAAAGGGACACCAGGGCAGATAGGAAGGGTTTGAAAGGAATCTGCCCTAAAAATGAAACAAAACTGCTGCAAGCATAAAGTGCAGGCACATGGATGTCCCCACCATATATGTAGCATCTTTTTAAATTCTCCCATCATGGCCAAACCATTACTGTTCCGAAAGGTAACGTTTGGTACTAGGAAGCTTCCTTTTCTGCCTGCTGTACATTCCTATTGTGCAGGACTACCTTTCATAGCCATGGACCTAGGAATGTGTGGCAAGGACTTATTCGCAATCTGCTCAAAAGTGTCAAAGTGTGCTTGGAAGATTCAGCCCTTATAGGAGGATTTGGAAGGCTGTGCCAGGTATATGTAGGTGCCTGCACTTTATACCTGCTGCAGTTTTTTTTTTGTTTGTTTTTTTTAATTCAATGTTTGAGTTTGTGTAATTTGACTAGTGACTAAAATCAAAGTGCCTATAAAAGAATTCCTTAAAAGGGAGCTCATTTTATTTTCTTTTTACCTCTCCCACTGCCCCCAATGTTGCTTTAATGCATGGAAATTATCCTGTTAAAGGAGAAGTACAGCCAAAGCTCATTTGGCTGTACTTCTATGGATCACGGGAGTGCAGATCGTTTTGCACTCCTGTGACCCATTTTCAGCAGACAGCAGGCTGAAGCTCGAGCCGGTCCAGGCTTGTGAAAGATCGCAACCATATAGTTGGAATCCGCCCACATGCCTGGACCGGCACCTGGGGTTCTGAGCTGGCCGCTTCCGCCCCCTCCACAGCCAAGTGAGTGTGTGGGGGGGGGGGAGCAGAGCAGAGAGCTGGCGACTGACAGTCACCAGCGCTCTGCTTAGGGAGCTCTGAGAACCGAGGGATCAGCAGCGTTTGATCACTCAGCTGTGCATAGAAACCAATCAGATTCCAGGTTTTGGGCTGGGTTCACACTGACACAACTGTTGTACGACTGTCATCCTACTTTGCCCTGCTACATCAGTCCTACATTGGTCCTACTTCCATCCGACTTAAATGCATAGGATATGATTTTGCTCTGACTTTGAGATAGTCTGACTTGCCCTTTGACCAATCAAAACAATCCCAGTGTGACATAAATTAGTTTTACTGCTGCTGTATTCACCTTGTCGGATGTCACAAGTTGGATGGTTAGGACGAGGATCCGACTTTAATGATATTGAATGGGCTGAAAGCAGACCAAAGTAGTGCAGGAAACTTTTCTTAAGTCAGACTGACTTGTGTCGGACCACTTAGGACGGCTCTCATAGGGAACCATTAATTTGTACATGTCATGCGACGTGTGCTTCCAAAGCCGGAGCGTATGTCGTACCAGTGTGAACCGGGCCTGACTGTCAAAGCTTAAGTGCCGGGTCACACTGTCAGGTGATTTAACCGCCTGACAAGTCGCGCTCCATTCAGTGCAATGCAACTGTTTTAATCGGAGCAACACAAGTCGCTCCGACTTAGAAAAAGGTTCCTGTACTACTTGGGGGCGAATGCGGAGCGGCTTGCATTGACTTCTATACAAGAAGTTGTTTGCAAGCCGCGCTGAAGTTGTGCTGTGCGGCTTCAGAGTCGGTTACCTTGTCAGCCTAGAGTGACCAGCACTAATTGAACAAGCTGAAGTTAGAAGCTGATTGGCTACCATGCACAGCTGTACCAGATTCTGAGTGCTCCAGTTTTAGTAAATCTCCCTCTTTGACTTGTTTCTGTAGGTCCTCAACCTCAAATTGAACTTACTCATTGGTCACCAACAACCCCAATCGAACCTGCAGCGTTTCTACCTGGAAATTTAGCCAAAACTCACTTTGAGGGCACATTCCCATTTATAGGAACATGTGGCAGTTCACATGGTAATACATACACAGGTGTGAACTGATTCTGCGAACTTTCCTTAAAATAAATAAATAAATAAAACAAAACAAAACTTGACAGCATAAATGTAAACTGCAGTAAGATTCACGTTCTTCACTGCAGGAAAACATACAAGTGTGAATAGGCCCCAAAAGGTATAGGGTAGAGAGATTGTCATTTATAGAAAGCTTAAGCTGGCCGTATAATTTTCTTATTCAATTTCCTTTAGATTTACCTTCCACTATGTAGTGCAAGGGCCTGCCTGATTGCATACAACTTGAAAGTGTTTAGGTTTGACCTCATATTATGTGGTATTGGTAAATCTAAAGGGAAATTGTACAAGAAAATTGAATAATGTATGGCCAGCTTAGCACTACATTGTATGAGACTGTCTTGTTGGGAAGAAATGAATGTTACAGAAGATTGCTACCAATTTACAGGTGACTGCTAAAACTTCATTAAAATGAGTCCAATGGGAATGTCTGTGTAATGTCTGTCTGTTAAAGTAAACTTGTCATGAGAGTAATCTGGGCAGTGAAATTTGCTGATTTTTTGAAAATGCTAGTTGCTCAGCATCCATTCTGATCCTCTGATTTTATTTCTTTCTGAGTCACTTACTAGCACCAAAGATGCAGACCAGAGGTTCTGGCTTCACTCCAACTTCACTTTCTCGATGTTTGGTCTTGGTCTGGGAGTAAAACTATTAAAGCCCGATCCAGCTAGCATCATTATCTCACCTATAGTCTGAACCAGTGTTTGCAAAATGATTACTTGCTGTGAAGTCAGAAAAGACGGCAAATTAAAGCGCAACTACACTGCATCTGAGCACCACAAACCAAAAAAGATATTTAATTCATTTTTAATATTCAAAGAAAATTCCCCCATCCATCCATCCATCCATGTCTCCATGCTTTTTTTTGCTGAGAAATTAGCTTTAAAAAATACCCTGATCATTTCTGGTGTGGCCATCTTGAATAAGGGCTGGTGATTCATTTACTTCCTGGAATCCATCTGCCCTTAGCTCAAGCGTGCAAGCAGGAGGGTGTGCTTGGCTGAGAATACCCCTTTTTTTGTTCTGAAGACTCATGGGGTGTATTACATAATTTGCCTAGGACTGGAAACCAGGAATTAACTGAATAAATGTAAAAAAAAATGTTTAAAACAAGTAAATATGATATACTTTCCTATCTATTTACTAATACTAGCAGCACAATTATTAAAAAATAGTCAATGTTGATTGAAAGACTGAAGTTCTACTTTACAGTAAACAAAATAAAAATACTTGACATGTAAATATTATTACATAACTTATTTGTGTAAGCTGTACTAAGGGTGTCTTCAGTCGTCTATTGCAGTGGTCTCCAAACTGTGGCCCTTTGCTTGTTTTTATGATACCACCAATGGGGCCCAATTTTTCCCAATCATACCCACAATGGGGCACAATTCTTCCCAATGACACCTATGATGGGGCACAATTCATCTGAATTACACCAAGGATGGTGCATCATTACTCCCACTGAAGCGAACGATGGGGCATCATTTTTCTGCCCTGACGTAGAGGCCTTTTCGACTCCCAATAGCCACTGTCTGGCCCCCCTAAAGTCTGAAAGACAGTAAACTGGCCCTTTGTTTAGAAAGTTTGGAGACCCCTGATCTACTGGATTCTTGAATCTCCCAGTACTGAACTGCAGTGCCAAGATTTGCCATAACAGAAGCCTTCTGTAACTGAATTAACACAATTGACTTTCAATTGGTGGATTTGACTTTCAACCGGTGTGAGTGCTGATCCCACTTTTTCTCAATAGGAAACAAAATAGAGACTTCAGAAAGAGAATTGCTTTAATGTGACACTATTCTGGTAAGGATTTGCATGTTTATATACATAGTTACATAGGTTACATAGTAGGTGAGGTTGAAAAAAGACACAAGTCCATCAAGTCCAACCTATGTGTGTGATTATATGTCAGTATTACATTATATATCCCTGTATGTTGCGGTCATTCAGGTGATTATCTAATAGTTTCTTGAAGCTATCAATGCTCCCCACTGAGACCACCGCCTGTGGAAGGGAATTCCACATCCTTGCCGCTCTTACAGCAAAGAACCCTCTACGTAGTTTAAGGTTAAACCTCTTTTCTTCTAATTGTAATGAGTGGCCACGAGTCTTATTAAACTCTCTTCTGCGAAAAAGTTTTATCCCTATTGTGGAGTCACCAGTACAGTATTTGTAAATTGAAATTTATATCCCCTCTCAAGCGTCTCTTCTCCAGAGAGAATAAGTTCAGTGCTTGCAACCTTTCCTCATAACTAAGATCCTCCAGACCCTTTATTAGCTTTGTTGCCCTTCTTTGTACTCGCTCCATTTCCAGTACATCCTTCCTGAGGACTGGTGCCCAGAACTGGACAGCATACTCCAGGTGCGGCCGGACCAGAGTCTTGTAGAGTGGGAGAATTATCGTTTTATCTCTTGCATTGATCCCCCTTTTAATGCATGCCAATATTCTGTTTGCTTTATTAGCAGCAGCTTGGCATTGCATGCCATTGCTGAGCCTATCATCTACTAGGATCCCCAGGTCCTTTTCCATCCTAGATTCCCCCAGAGGTTCTCCCCCCAGTGTATAGATTGCAGTCATATTTTTGCCACCCAAATGCATTATTTTACATTTTTCTACATTGAACCTCATTTGCCATGTAGTCGCCCACCCCATTAATTTGTTCAGGTCTTTTTGCAAGGTTTCCACATCCTGTGGAGAAGTTATTGCCCTACTTAGCTTAGTATCGTCTGCAAATACAGAGATTGAACTGTTTATCCCATCCTCCAGGTCGTTTATAAACTTATTAAACAGGATTGGTCCCAGCACAGAACCCTGGGGAACCCCACTACCCACCCCTGACCATTCCGAGTACTCCCCATTTATCACCACCCTCTGAACTCGCCCTTGTAGCCAGTTTTCAATCCATGTACTCACCCTATGGTCCATGCCAACGGACCTTTTTTTGTACAGTAAACGTTTATGGGGAACTGTGTCAAATGCTTTATCAAAATCCAGATACACCACGTCTACGGGCCTTCCTTTATCTAGATGGCAACTCACCTCCTCATAGAAGGTTAATAGATTGGTTTGGCAAGAACGATTCTTCATGAATCCATGCTGATTACTGCTAATGAATATGGGATTTTCATTTTAATTGGAATACTAAAGGTACCTGTTTGCAATAAATGTATAATAGGAAGCAAATTTTTAATTACAGATTTAAACCCTTGTCACTTATATTTATTTATTTTCCCTGTCTGTATTCCACTGGAGGTGATTTCTCTTCCCATCCTCCTCTGGTGGAATGAAAACATAAACAGTTGACACCAGGACCAATGTCTATTCTAAAATACTTCCCCTCGTCTTTTGTTATGTTGACATCCATAAAGTTTTAGGTTTCTCTGTGACAGTGGTCACCACAACAAATAGGTCACCCTTCTCAATGAAACACAGACAGCAAAAAACACCTGAACTAAAATCCATCCCACACCTTCACCTTTCACACCTTGAAAAGGGTTCCAAGTAAAGCCAAAGTAAAGGAATGGCCATCAGTGGCCACAGAATGTTTTTCTGAGACTTCAGTTAAGATAACAACATTGCTTATGCAGCAAAAAGTGTACAACCACCAATGTTTCCGAGACACTGTGGTCCCCAAGGTGACAGACAACATGTATACAAGCCAAATCCAAACCCACCAATAATTGCAACACGACCTACTTGTATACTCAGAAGATGGCCAATGCTTTGTCTGCTTCACTCCCATATTGGTGCAGTGTAACCACCTAACAGATGCCCAAAAATACCCCCAAATGAATCCACGAATAACAAAAATTTGTAATCTCCAAGAAGCAAAGGAAAATCCTAATGGCCAAAAATGGGGAAACAACCCCTCCTTCGCTGTTTTGTCTATAAAAGCATTACTGCACATGTCCATGCGCCCCACGGACCAGAAGTGTCAAACTGCACATGCCCATGCATTCCACGGGCCGGAAATTACATCACTGGCCAAACCAGAAGTGACAAATGCTGACGAAGTCACCATGGAACCAAACTCTATCCAGACCTAAAAAAAAAGTTTTTAGATATTCTTTTAACCACTTAAGGATAGCCCCACGTACATATACTGTGGCAGGGCGGTGTCAGAACCCCATGAAATTAGATCGAGACAGAAGTACAGTTAAATCACACTTGTTTAGTAATAAAAGTAAAAAGAACAAACGTAGTCAAAACATAGCCAGAGTTCAGTAACCGGAATGGATAGTCAGCCAAGCCAGAAGTCAGGAATCAATGTAGTGTAACAGCATGCAGGATCTGGAGCCAGAAGGGATGTCACCAAAGCAAGTCTTTAAACAGGAACGCAGGAAAATGTCTATGTGATGTTGACCAAGGCGAAGGCAGAGATCCTCTGGACTGGACAGCTTAAGTAGGCTGGACTGAGGAGCAGGAAATCATCAACAGAGTAACTGTGGAGAGATAGGAGCTGGCAATTAGCCAACAGCTGAGCGGCCAGCTCTGAGAAGGAAGGACTGAGCCCAGCCCTGACAGGCAGCCCTTAAGCGCAAAATCACGTACCTGTACGTGATTTTTTTCTTCAGCTCTGGGGCACGCACCCCACCAGAGCCCCACTCCCATTGTGATTGGACACAACGGGAGCCAATCAGCGGGTCCAGTGGACACCCGGCGATCGTTCTTAAAGAAGCTGTTCTGCTTGTAAGGAAGACAGAGATCTTGTGTTTCTGCTAAGCAGGAACACGGATCTCTGTCTTCCTACAGTTAAACCATTCCACACAGTAAGAAAGGACTCCCAGGGAACACATTTAACCCATTGATTGCCCCTGATGTTAACCCCTTCCCTGGCAGTGTCATTGGTGTAGTGCCGAGACAGTGCGTTTTTTTTTAGCACTGATCACTGTATTGGTGTCACTTAGTGTAAGATTTGTCCGTTGCAATATTGCAGTCCCGCTAAAAATCGCTAATCGCCACCATTACTAGTAAAAAAAAAAAAAAGTCCATAAATCTATCCCATAGTTTGTAGATGGTATAATGCTATAACTTTTGCACAAACCAATCAGTATGCGCTTTTTGAGATATTTTTTACCAAAAATATGTAGCCGAATACTCATTAGCCTAAATTGATGAAGAAATTTGATTTTCTACATTTTTTATTAGATATATTTTATAGCAGAAAGAAAAAAATATTGTTTTTTGTTTTCAAAATTGTCTGACTTTTTTCTTTATAGCGCAAAAAATAAAAACCACAGAGGTGATCAAATACCACCAAAAGAAAGCTCTATTTGTGGGGGGGGGATGACATTTTATTTGGGTACAGTGTCATACAACCGTGCAATTTTCAGTTAAAGGAACGCAGTGCCGTATCGCACAAAATGGCCTGGGGGGGGCTGAATTGGTTAATATGTAATAGTTCCACATATGGAACCTAAGCAGATTTAAGTATAACTGCATTGTATGGTATAGCTAGTTGGTATAGTTTTAAAGCCATATGTTAGTGTTTTTCACACATTGTGCTGTGACAGATCGATGGTTCCATATTTGCCTTAAAAGCTGTCAGCAACATTGATCTAAAAAATATGAAAATATGCATGTTAAAATGACGAGTAAATTTGAGTTGCTAAATCTGAATTGCCCACATCAGGAGTTGTGTGTCTACACGGTGGGGGGGATTTTGCTTGAATCCATTCCCTATGGAGATTTTCCAGCCTCTGTTCCAGAGCCTTCTGCTTTCTGTGTATAACGGCCCATACTGTCATCCCCAGACAGACAGATGTCTCATTTGCATTGCTGTAACCCAGCATCCTTTGTGTCAGTCTTGTTAACTGTCTTCCAACGAGTGGTCTTCTGTCCAAAAGTATAGGGCTCAGCAGTGTGTGTTCATAGTAACTGGAGTGTGGCAGGGTAAATTAGGACACGTGCTCGCTCTTTTTCTACGATTGTTTTTTTATCATCTTTTATTTTGTTTTGTTTAATGAATCCATTGAAGCGTGACAACTGTGTACCATGCATTCAATGTCTTTTCATTATAACTTGCTATTGGCCTTCTGTGGTGAGGGCTGCTAGAAGACATTTTAATGTGTAACAATTTTATTCATTTAATCTCTAATTGATAATTAGTTGACCGTTTTAACTTACAGGTATATAATAGATGTTTTTTAATGAGCAAAGGAAATTCAGAAAAATCGTTAGAGCATTCCCCTTCAAGCCATTATGGACTCAACAAATCTCGTATAAAAAGCCCTAGAAAACTTTGTTACGATGGCCATGCCAAGGTATTGAATTCTACATTTGATTTCAGGATGCACATGTGCATTACAATAAGTACAAATTTTCCCAAACAAAAATGTTTGTTTCTTTATTACTATGGTTAAAAGCAATTGTCGATTTGACTCCTGTAAGGAATTGACTATCAAATGATTGTTCAGAAAACAAATTGTCTGCAGCTCAAGAAACAGGAATCGATTCAGAGACCATGGATTATGTTCTGCTACCATCAAGTCATTGGACACGGGCCCTTGCTGGGTCTGCCACCTTGTGCCCCCATTTAGCCCAGCTCACTCAGTAAGGCTACATTTTTTTGCTATTGTCCTTAGGTGATGGACGCTTTTTCCTCTTTTTTTTTCCTTTTTTATTTATTTCCTTATTTTCCTTTTTTTTTTCCTTTTTTTTTCCTTTTTTATTTATTTATTTTTTCTTCAGATTTAATTACCTCCTTCAACTGACACTTCTGTTTCTACTTTTTTTGTTTTTTTTTTCAACACTTTTTGTTGAAAGGGTGCAAAACATTAGACATATTCAACAATTATGCTCAACATGAGCATCATAGTATACGTAACACAAGTATACAATCAGATAACAGGTTAGTTGGAAAATACAGATACAGCTGCTTCTGGTTCTCAAAACAAAAGGTAACATAAAAAGATTAAAAATTATACCCCTGGGTATACCCATGGGTACTCATTAATTGCTTTTAAAGGACTAGTTTCCAAAAAGTTTAATGTACCATACCCTCAGACCAATGGACTTGGCAACATACAGTTGTGCCCATAAGTTTACATACCCTGGCAGAATTTATGATTTCTTGGCTATTTTTCAGAGAATATTAATGATAGCACAAAACCCTTTCTTTCACTTGTGGTTAGTGTTTGGCTGAAGCCATTTATTATCAATCAAATGTGTTTACTCTTTTTAAGTCATAATGGCAACATAAACTACCCAAATGACCCTGATCAAAAGTTTACATACCCCAGTTCTTAATATATTGCCAGCTTGAAGTATTTTGTGGTATTTGTGGATGAGGCTCTTTATCTTCTCAGATGGTAAATCTGCCCATTCCTCTTGGCAAAAAGCCTCCAGTTCCTGTAAATTCTTGGGCTGTCTTGCATGAACTGCACGTTTGAGATCTCCCCAGAATGGCTCAATGATATTGAGGTCAGGAGACTGAGGTGGCCACTCCAGAAGCTTCACTTTATTCTGCTGTAGCCAATGACAGGTCGACTTGGCTTTGTGATTTGGATCCTTGTCATGTTGGAATGTCCAAGTACGTCCCATGCGCAGCTTCCTGGCTGATGAATGCAAATATTCCTCCAGTATTTTTTGATAACATACTGCATTCATCTTGCCATCAATTTTGACCAAATTTCCTGTGCCTTTGTAGTTCACACATCCCCAAAACATCAGCGATCCACCTCCGTGTTTCACAGTAGGAATGGTGTACCTTTCATCATAGGCCTTGTTGACTCCTCTCCAAATGTAGCATTTATGGTTGTGGCCAAAAAGCTCAATTTTGGTCTCATCACCACTCCAAATGACTTTGTGCCAGAAGGTTTGAGGCTTGTCTCTGCGCTGTTTGGCGTATTGTAAGAGGGTTACTTTGTGGCATTTGCGTAGTAATGGCTTTCTTCTGGTGACTGGACCATGCAGCCCATCTTTCTTCAAGTGCCTCCTTATTGTGCATCTTGAAACAGCCACACCACATGTTTTCACAGAGTCCTGTATTTCATGTGAAGTTATTTGTGGGTTTTTCTTTGCATCCCGAACAATTTTCCTGGCAGTTCTGGCTGAAATTTTAGTTGGTCTACCTGACTGTGGTTTGGTTTCAACAGAACCCCTCATTTTCCACTTCTTGATTAGAGTTTGAACACTGCTGATTGGCATTCTCAATTCCTTGGATATCTTTTTATATCCCTTTCCTGTTTTATAAAGTTCAACTACCTTTTTCCTGCAGATCCTTTGACAATTCTTTTGTTTCCCCATGACTCAAAATCCAGAAATGTCAGTGCAGCACTGGATGAAAGATGCAAGGGTCTGTCAGGAGTCCAGAAACTCATTGACCTTTTTTACACACACTCTAATTACAAGCAAACAGATCACAGGTGAGGATGGTTACCTTTAAAAGACATTCATACCCCTTAGTGTCAACTTGTGTGCATGTTATCAGGCCAAAATCACCAGGGTATGTAAACTTTTGATCAGGGTCATTTGGGTAGTTTCTGTTATCATTATGATTTAAAAAGAGTAAACACAGTTGATTGATAATAAATGCCTTCAGCCAAACACTAACCATGGGTGGGAGAAAAGTTTTTGTTATCATTCATATTCTCTGAAAAATGGCCAAGAAATCATAAATTCTGCCAGGGTATGTAAACTTATGAGCACAACTGTATATGTTCCTACAAACCAGATAGAGTAAGAGGAACACCATACATCCCATATTTTATTATTTTTCTTAGGGCAACCTCTATGTTCGTACAAACCTGATTCACCATCTGAATCCATGTTCAGATAGACGGAGGACCGGGCTGAATCCATTTAAGCGCGATAGCCTTCCTGGCCAAAAACAATGTCTCTTTTAGCAAAATGTGTTGATGCATCTGCCACTGTTCCTCATCTAGAATACTTAGGAGGCATATTATAGGAGTGGATGGTACGGGTACTGACAGAACAGAGGTCCAGAGATCCGTCACCTGTGACCAGTAATGAGCTATGGCAGGGCATACCCAAATAACTTGTATAAAATCAGCATTTGTGGTATTACATCTCACACAATTGAAGATGGGTATGTGATGCATAGCATGCAATCGCACCGGTGTAAGATACGACTGGTGTATGATATATAATTGAGTCATTTTATTAACGGCTGGAGATACTTGTAGGTGAGAAGAATACGCCTCTTCCCAGTCCTCCTCTGTTAAATCTGGGATGATATCTGTTTCTACTTTTAAAAGTTGTGGGCTCATTGGCCTTTTTGTTTTTGTTTTTCCTGTGAGTCTGTTGCTCCTTAACTCCTTACTTTACCAGCTTTTTGTTGCCCTGTTCCAACTTTTTTTGAGTTGTATTGCTGCCATCAATTTCAAAATGTCCTTATTTTTTCTTAGAATAGTAAATTTTTCTCAATTTAAAGAGTAACTCCACTTTTGTTGAGAAAAAAAAACATTCCCCTCTGAGTAATCAATATACATTACAAGGATTTTAACAAACTTTGTTGCAGATTCCTACCTTTTGTTATGCTGAAAAAATCCCTTTGTGTCCATGTGGGAAAGTGAATCTAATGGGAGTGGTTTCATAATTTTCAGTCAGCTGCTGGACCAGCAGGGTTCTAACGAGGAAAGTGGCAGGGTCTGCATCCCTTTTGACGTGTTCCTATTGGGAGTATCTCACCAAAAATGACATTTTTGTTGCAGGAGATGCCTGAAATCTGACTTGTATCTCAGTGTAGACTTCAGGGAAAATCAGAGAGCCAATCACACAAGCAGGAAATTATGTTTCTTGAGGGTCTTCTGTACACATTCTGTGTACAGAACACTTTCAGGTAGTCATATTGCATTGCATTTTACAGAAAATTACAGAGCTGCAGATTGAGGAGAAAAGGTAATTTTTAATAACATTTAATTACAATATGAATTGTGTTGCGCTTTTATACATTACATTATTTTTTCTTTGATATTTTTTTTTACCCACACGAACGTGGAGTTACGCTTTAACAGTTTGTTGTCTGCCCATTGGCTTTTTTTTGTTTGTTTTCTTGTAAGCTTGTTGCTCTTTAACTTCTTACTTTATCAGCTTTTTGTTGCCCTATCCCAACTTTTTTGAGTAATGTTGCTGCCATCAATTTCACAACTTCCGTATTTTTTTTCCTATAATAGTTAATTTTTTCAGTTTAAGCATTTGATATGTTTTCTATTGTGAATATCTCCTAAGTGGTGCACATTTAGGCCTCATGTACACGGCTGCTGGTAAACGGACATTTAGGAGCAGTTGGGCATTTTTTTCAACTGCTCCTGAAATCTCCTCTATGTTATCTTATCAGTACATGTACACAGGGTCGTTTCTAGGCAGTTACGTTTAGAGGCTTTATTTGGAACCCAAAAAAATGCGTTCAGAAGTTGTGTTTAGAGGCACTCTAAACGCAGTAACTCGCGTTTAGCCACATCTCGTTTACAGGCATTTTTCTTTTTTTCTATTTTGAGAAAAAAAAAAAAAAAAGTGGGTTACTATCTGTCAAGTTAAATCGTTCAGGAGAGGTTGTAAAAATGTCCCGTGTACATGAAGCCTTAAAATATATTCATTTTACACACAGGTAAGCTTTATTATAGGCTTACCTGTAGGTAAAAACCACAAAGTGGCAGTGGCGGCCCACCTATTAGGGGCGCCACCCCCCCCAATCCATGTGCCCGGCCCCCTAATCTACATGCAGGGCGCCGGAAGCATGGATTTTATTGTGGGTTTTTTTTTTTTTTGAAGCATGAGATTAGAGCCTGAGGTGCATCAGATGACGTCTGTATGACGAAACACGTAAGGCGGGGCTAATCTGACACGCTCACACGTCACGTCCGGGATTTGTGGTTTTGACGTATGATCGGTGGAACGCAAGCTCTGATTGCGGAGAGCGCGGCTTCCCCATCACGCTTGGAGAGTTTGTGAGCAAGCTGGCTCTCTCTCCTCCTTTTAAACATAAATAACCTTTTTTGAACATATTTCTAATAAACTCAGCAATACGGAATTACCCTGTGTGGATTGTTTTTTCCTGTTTTTTACACACACATGCGGTCATCTGACCGGGAGCTACGCTGCAGAGAGGGGCACTGGAGTCTCCTTCCCCTCCTCCGTGGATGACCTTCCTGCCCGGGAGCCGGGAACCAGGGGGATATCGCAACTCTAGGATCGGGATTACACTATTTCTACACGCTTGTACCCCTGCAGGGGTGAAGCGCTCTGGTGAGTGAAAGCACAAAAGGGGAGCACAGTCACTTTTGTCAGCACGTTCTTTGCTCATCTCCGGAACATTTTTTCTTACTGAAGGAAGCACTTGTCACTTATATGGACACTGATTTTTGATTTCTATATACATTTTTAGAAGGAATTTTTTGGGGGCACTATTGGCTTATGGACATTTAGTTTATTATATATTTTAATTTTTTACATATGTTTATTGGATATCACCACAGTAGCTTATTTAGCTTATATATTTGCATATATACCAATGTTGTCTGACAGACATTATTCACATCAGCTGATGCTATTTATTCATTGATTGCTTTTTATACACATGTTACATATTTTTTTATTTCTTGTAAATTAAGCACAGGTCACTTTTCTCAGGTGCTAGGTAGTACTTGGTTTACTACTGATACACATGTTGTACACCTTTTTGATTTTACGTATATGTTCATATATATATATATGTTTATTTTGGGGTGAATACACTATCAATAGTTACATGCACAGAGTTTTTAGGAAGGACAGCGCAAAAAGGGTGGGCTCGGGGCGCAGAGCACTGCTCTCCGAGCCCAGCCAATATGTGACATTAGCGAATTAATATTCGTCCGGGAGATGGCCCCCAGCACTTCCCTCCGATTTGTGCGAGCGAGTGCCGTGGGGGGAGGTGGGTAGTGTGAGCTAGCGAGCCCCGGCGGGGGGGGGTGGTTAGTGCGAGTGAGGGGGCCAGGTTTGCTTACCGCCTCCCCCAAATATTGTCACCACCCGCCACTGCAAAGTGGGCTTTACTACCGCTTTAGCCTCCCTGGCGGTATGATTATGTCAGATTTTTGCGTCTCAAAGCGGTACAATTATTTTGCATAGAAATTTGGCGTTTTATATTGTAGGCCTGTAATTCTTAGCAATAACACGCCTATATCTGTCCACCAGTCTAGTAGATATCATAAATTATAATATAATAAATAATTATAAAAATAATAATAATAAAATTAATTTCCTCACAATTCACTATCGCTCAATTCTGCAAGTGTTCTAATTTACTATTGCTGTTTTCTAGCTGGTCTAAAACCACTTTTGACGTAAAGGGACACTTTTTGGTTGCTATGGACAATCTCAAGTTGCCAGGCAGAAAGTACAGTATATATATATAATATAAAACTGTATGCAGGGACAAAGCACTAGGGACAAAAGGAATGTGAAATTATTTCATACAGTAATGTAATCTGTAAGATTACACTGTACTGTATGTATTATGATTTTTCACTTTTTTGAGTATGCCGCCGGGCTCCGCCCCCGTGCGTTGCGGCACTAGTAGGGACAGAGAGGCTTCAGGCGGAGGACAGAGCCCGCAGACACAGTGGGGGGGACATTGCAGGATCCTGGGGACAAGGTAAATATACCACACCAGGATCCTGCAATGCAATCCCGAGTGTGGCTTGGGGGTTACCGCTAATGGTGCTGAAATTTAACCCCGAGCCACACTCGGGAAAACCGCCAGGGAGGTTAAACACAGGAAAAGTCCTTCACCTGACCAAACAGTGTCTTTGTAGCTAAATTTGCTCTGTAACTTCTGCTTTTTCTATCACAGGCTTTGTATTGTAGTTTTGAGCATGTTTTTAACTAGCCTTGAAACTGGAAAATACACACTAGGTTTATTATTAGTGTAAAGAAAGTCTGCTTTCTAGATGACAGATGTCAGCTCAACCTTTAGGGAATATGGGCATTATCCGCTAGTTATTTTCTTGCTGCATTCTGTGCAGATATGATATTTTACATGTCGTCTTCTTAGATTGCAAGCACTGTGTGTTTGAACACAGCGATGACTTTCATGATTTGGTATGCACTGATACTTGGTAATATTGAGCTGGAGGATGGCTGTAGACAGAAAACCTGCTAATGACTTTACAAAGTGGCAAGCAGATGTTTCCAACTACAGAGGAATGTAAATTTGCAGCATAGCATAAATTTGATGGAAAGAAAACATGATTAGTTACTGTATTACAAGTCACAACTTTAATCAGATAGATTCCGCAATTAGTGATTCTTTTAATCTGAACTTTATATTCTTGGTAGTAATCATTTCCTCCAGCGTGACAACTTCTCGCACCATGTAAGGTTCCTGCTATGTTTACACTTTGACACCTAAGATCTTCATCATGGAGATTATTTTCATTATTTGTTAAGATGTTGCTGATCCAGAAGGGATATTGGAGTACAGGAGAAAAGGATTCCGCTGTGTTCTTTAGTAATACTAATTGTGACGTGTTGGTGATGAGAAGAACTTGCTGTAGAATGTACAGAAAAGCAGAATTGCGCATGCTGGTACAGTGCAAATGATCATATCAGCCGACCTCAGGAAACTGTCATGTGCATTACAGGGGATCTGGCATGATGGAAGGGGTTTCATGCTGATAAAGCTGTGATGAATTGAGATAACTGAACACTGCCTCGTAGGCTGTAATATGGAACCAGTTGATATGCGCAGAATGGAGAATTTGAGCCTCATTTGCCGGTTTGATTATTTCCAAAATGATCAGATCGCTCTTTATGGCCAGGTTTAGAGCCAGCAATTAGTGATTCAGCACTGTAGTGCCCTAAGGCTGTAGGTGGAGAATCGATGTGCATATCATTTTATACAGATGCTGGACTTTTCATCAAGATTCAACTCCAGCCAAAACATTTTTCTTGTTTATATGGGCTACAAGTGTCAGGCCAGGTTTACACTGATACGAGTTCATAACGAATGCGATGCGTCAAAAACACTTTAAATTCGCATGTCATCCCTAAAGTCATTGTTTTCCATGACGGTCGTTCACATACATGTGTTGCGATTCCTCTACGAATGCGATGTGATTTAAAAAAAAGGGTCTTGTGCAAGTTTACTGCGTTGTGTTGCAAATTTAGTCTCCATACACATTAATGTAAATTGTTCTTGAATCGCATTGATGGTTCACATATGTGCGAATTCGTCACCTCCAGCTCCTCCTCCATACTCTCCACACACTCCACAAAAACCAAGAAGAGAACAGGAAATTTGGGTTCCATTGGCCAGACAGAAATCGCAGTCACCTCCCAAAATGACAACTCATTCCAGTAGAATCGCAGTAAATTTGCAACACACGTAATGAATTTGCAAAGAAGATTCGCAACGCAATTGGGTCTAAATTCACAACGCATCAGTGTGAGCCGGGCCTCAATGAGAACAAAAGTGGGGGGATGTTTCTGCAATGGGGACTTAGGCCGAGTTCACACTGGTACGACAGGTCTGTTGTATGGCGTCATCCTACTTTAACCTGCGACATCAGTCCTACTTCCATCCGAATTGAATGAACAAGATAAGATTTTACTCCAACTTTGAGATAGTTTGACTTGTCCTTTGACCAATCAAAACAATCCCAGTGAGACATGAATTCCTTTTACTGCTGCTGTAATCACCATGTCGGATGTCACAAGTCGGATGGTTAGGACGAGGATCCGACTTCAATGATATTCAATGGGCTGAAGTAGGACCAAAGTCGGACCGTAGTAGTGCAGGAACCTTTTTGAAAGTCGGACTGACTTCTGTCGGACCAGTTAAGACGGCTCTCATAGGGAACCATTAATTTATACACGTCATGTCACATGTGCTCCCAAAGTCGGAGCGTTTGTCGTACCAGTGTGAACCCAGTTGGTAGGTTTAGAATGATTATCAGGATTCAATGGTTGTATGTGCCCCCATCAGGGAATTCTACACTCGCTTCCTATTCTGATGATGAGTGTCACCTGGAAAAGAGTGAAAACAAAACACAGGCAGCAATGTTAACCTGTCAGAGATTAGAAATCTCTACTACTATCCAAAACCTGTTTGGTTGTAGATGGTATTTAGAGCTGTCATTAACCACTTCTATACTGGACCTATTCTGGCACTCCTCTCCTACATGTAAAAATCAATTTTTTGCTAGAAAATTACTCAGAACCCCCAAACATTGTATATGTTGTTTTTTGTTTTTTTTTAGCAGAGAACCTAGGGAATCAAATGGCGGTCGTTGCAACTTTTTATGTTACACGGTATTTGCACAGCAATTTTTCAAATACGTTTTTTTTTTTTTTTTTTTTTTGAAAAAATGAATGAATAAAAAAAAAAAAAAAACACTAAAGTTAGCCCAATTTTTTTGGATAATGTAAAAGATGATGTTACGCCGAGTAAATAGATACCTAACATGTTATGCTTTAAAATTGCGCACACTCGTGGAATGGCACCAAACTTCGGTATTTAAAAATCTCCATAGACAACCGTTTAAAATGTTTTACAGGTTACCCGTTTAGAGTTACAGAGGAGGTCTTTGGCTAGATTTGTTGCTCTCACTCTAACGTTCGCGGCTATACCTCACATGTGTGGTTTGAACGGCGTTGACATATGTGGATGTAACGTACGTATGCGCTCACTTCTGTATTCGAGCACACGGGGACGGGGGCACTTTTTTTTTTAAACTTTCCTTTTTAAATTTTTTATTTTTTAATCACTTTTATTCCTAATACAAGGAATGTAAACATCCCTTGTAATAGGAATTGGGCATGACAGGTCCTCTTTATGGAGAGATGTGGGGTCTATAAGACGCCACATCTCTCCTCTAGGCAGGAAAGGCTGAGATAAAAAAAATAATTAAAAAAAAACATCTTGGCCTTTCCAGCTTACACGGCAGTATTTACAACTGTCAGGCTGGACGTGACACCAGCAGATTCCTTCTACGGGACACCGATCGCACAGGTGAGTCAGTAGAAGCAATGAAGGGAAGCACCGGAGATAAAAAAAAAAAACGATCAAGGAGTTAATATGGTGCACAATGGAGGTAGCCGAGTACATATAACTAAAAATGGTGGGAGGAAGGGGGTGGGTTGGGGGTTCCTGAGAGGGAGAACTTGATGGTGGTAGTTAATGTTTCACAACAAGTTCAGGTATTAGTCCATGTAAGGATAAAATGATGCTGAATAAATGGAAGGCAGCCAGTCTATAAAAGCTAGAAGAAGCTCTGGAACAAATAAAAAAGAAAGAAGGACGGCGCCCTCTAAGTGCAGCATGTATGTTAAAAATATTTATTACAACAGATAAAAACACTCACATTTGAGTTGCTAAAAACCAGCATGTAAAGTAGTTTCATCCGCGTGCTCTCGGGGGATGTGGGTGTCACGGGCCAGTGGAGGGGTTCCTGGGATGTGAGTCCTGTAACCTGGGTCCTGGTAGCTGTTCCAGTGGTGCCGAGGGTCCTCAGAGCCTCCGGGCGGCCAGGATGTCGGTCATGGATCCTCCGTGGAGCGCCGTGCTGACCTGCGTCTTCACTTCCGGGAGCGGGGTGAGGCGGGCGGTGCTTCGCGTTCGGAGCATGCGTGCTCCTTCATCAGGCTATGTGGGAGGAAGCACCGGAGGGCTAGTGGGAGGCTGAATTGCCGCTATGATTGTTCTTACAGTACAGGGAATCGCCGGTTGTAAAAGATGATAAATGGAATGATGTCTGCAGCTGCAGGCATCACTCAGATACCCCCATTCAAATTCCAGGAGGTCATATGATGGCTTTGGGCGCAAAGTGGTTAACGTTCTAAAGCCAAAAATGTTTTGCCTTAATGCATGCAAACATTTTTTACAGCTTGCTGTCTCCTCCCCCACCTCCATAAATACTTACCTGAGTCCTCCATCGATCCAACACTGTACACATCTGCAGGAAACAGAGGGGGGGGGGGGGCAAGCCACACTGTGTATGTCTAAGGGATGTGGCTCCATAGACACGCAAAGCTCAGAAGTGAGCATGCATGTGTGCCCCTATAGCAAGTGGCTTGTAAGTGAAAGGAAAGATGGAATTAGGCGTAGCAAAAATCTGCTCACTTTATTTGTCCTGGTGTTCACTGTCACCAGGCAAAGAGGGGACATTTTCTAAATGGGGGGCACTTATTTTGTGTAAGAGGGCATCTCACTCACTTTGGAGGCATTTCTTATTTCCTGTTCTGCCTACAGAATGGGAAGTGAATCCTACTTACAAACAGAGGGAGACAACAGGAAGTGAGAGGAAATCTACCCCTAGGAAGGGAAATTCTCTCCTGTAAGAGTTATTATGGGAAAAAGGTGTCCCCACTGATGCTTTATCACCAAGGCTTGTTTCCACACCAACCCAAAACTTTCAAAATCCAATTGTCATTGGGACAGAAAGAGAGGTGAAATCTTCTGGATAGGGGCACAGACAGCAAGACAAACATTACAGGGGTGATGATAACTCTTCCCTATGCTACCTAAAAAGCTTAAAAATAGTTTTTTTGGCTGGAGCCAAACTTAAAAAATGTACCTGTTCCGACTTACAAACAGATGTAACTTGAGAACAAACCTACAGACTAGACATGTGCAATCCGTTTCGTAATGAAATCAAAATTCGGACGAATTTTGCATCTTTCGGACATTCGCATGCATCCGAATGTCCGAATAAAAAAATAACAAATTTCTACTAATACGAAATAAATTATAACGAATGAATTCGACATGATTCAGTAATTCCCTAAAGATCTAATGAAACAAATGGTCAACTCAAGTAAATCTTACAGTCCAATCAGCTGATTAATTTTGTGCTGGAGGTTGGATTACTGGCAAAGTGCATTCCTGAGAACTGAGTGAGAAGAGTGTTGTGTTGTATTTGAGCAGAGGAGAAGAGATATGGTCATTGTGTGTGTTAATAGATTCAATAAACAAACGACTTTCCAAACTACGAATCATTATCACAAATATATACATGCATAATTATCGAATTTCAACTAATAATAAGGAAATTATAGCGGACATAACGAATGAATTCGACATGATTCGAGATTCGGTATAACGAATATCGACACTCTACGAATAATAACGAATTATCCGAAAATGAATTAACGTAACATAACGAATTTAACAGAACGAAATTATGTATTTTTACGAATGACAACGAATCGAAACTAAACGAAATTTCCCGTTGTGCACAAGTCTACTACAGACCCAATCTTATTTGTAACCCGGGGACTGCCTGTAGTTAGTTTTCTAATATTCCATTAAAACAGAAGACATAATTCTGTAATGCTTTGCTCATCCATATATTACTGATGGGAAAATATAGCTCCCTCTATAACAGATTATGTGCTAAATAGTATGGTGACAATTTGCCATTCAATTCCTATGGATGCTGATAGCACTGTGAAGTATCTGCCATTCATTATTACATTAAACCATGCCTTTAAAGTGAGATTACAAATGGGAAAGCACATCTCAGCCACTTGTGATATACTTATGAGGTCTCGCTTGGTGTAGATGTGTAAGCACATGTTACTTGCCCGCAGAATGTATCTTGCTGAGTGATTGACAGATTCTGTCAATGTCTATCACATATTGTCAACATTCCCCCCCCCCCCCCTAGAACATTGGTAGTGGGAGAATTCTATTAATATTTTGGTCAGCGTGTTTTAACAGTATACCACAGACAGGCATGTGCTCATCTCTCCGCACTTCCATTTATAATACTTGACCAGACCTGAACCATCTGTGTGTATGAATGTAGCTTATATGATGGATTTCAAAGATTAAAACTTTTTTAAGTATATGCTATGAATATCAATTTAAGCAGCGTTGCTCTACTAACAGAGAAAACCAGCTAAATAATTATGAGATGCATATTTACATGCAAAAAGAAATGATCATACATGTACATACCCTAACTGTGTTGAATTCTAGGGGCATGTAATTGCATGTATTATTGTATTTACTTCCACCCTGTATATAGCACTAACCTTTTATGCATTGCCCTACAGAATACATTGACATTTCACTTAGGTGTAGTATCGTTTTTGCATGGTCTATTATACTCCTATGCAGCATACATATCATGAATATTTGGGAAGCATTATATTTGCACAGGCCAATCTTTGTGTCCCATTGGCCATTTGGGGGTAAATTAAATTCACAGGTAGTTGATGATGCAAATTGATCTGTCTGCCTTACCCATTTTATTTTTTATAATTGTATTTTTATTTAAGAAAAATGTATACATAATAGGCAAAAAAAAAGGCAGTGAATATACAATAAATTAAACATTATATAGAGATAATGTGCAGAGGTCTCAAAAAGGATTTAGATACATCTTCAGACGATCATACCCATTTTATGTTTAATATTGGACACAGCTGGGATTGCATAGCCAAATGTCACTTTTTTTAATCAGTTTTTTAATTTTAAAATATAGTGTTCACTTCAGTGTCGTGCGATGTATTGTTGGGGACCACAGAAGCTGAAACTACAGTAGAAACCTCATATAAGAAAAACAAAAAAACAAAAAAAAAAAAACACTTATCTGAATTCATACATCCATGGTAATTGTTGCTTATGCCTTCACACAGGCTTCAGCTTGTATAAGAGCAGTGTGAACAGTACATTTTATATATATATATATATATATATATATATATATATATATATATATATATATACCGTATATACTCGAGTATAAGCCTAGGGTGAGAAATGCGCAGCTACTGTAAGTGGAAAAAGAGGGTCAACAATGCCCATTTGCAGCCTCACTGTGCCCATTTGCAGCCATAGTCCCCCGAACTTCAAACATGGTAGTTAAGGGTTCCTAGATGCCCCCTAGCTGCAGCCAAAATTTGGGGTCTCTGGACCCAAAGGGTCCCGTAATGACATTGCTGCAGATGGACACAGTTGACTGAACTTGGGGCCACTTGGTGCTAGGAACCCCAAATTTGGTGTGCACACCCAGTGGAACTAGCAATACAACATATCCAAAGCTGGGGTTCCTAGCACTAAGTGGCCCCGAAATAAGGGGCCCCAAAGTCAGTTCGGAAAATGTCAAGCACTTTTCTGCAGCAGAATAACATTTTCCGAACTGACTTTGGGGCCCTGTATCTCGGGGCCACTTGGTGCTAGGAACTCCAGCTTTGGATATATTTGGGGATCCTAGCTCCAAATGGCCCCGAGATACGGGGCCCCAAATTCAGTTCGGAAAATGTCATTCTCTGCTGGAGAAAAGTGCTTGACTCGAGTATAAGCCGAGGGGGGCATTTTCAGCTAAAAAAAATGTGCTGAAAGATTCGACGTATACTCGAGTATATACAGTATATTGCAAAAAAGTGCACAGATTTTCTAAACTTCAATAGTTCCTCTTTCTTTCCTGTGAAGGAATGATGACGACGTGCACCACCGAAGAAAGAGTGCTCCCAAAAGGAATCACCACAAGCAATTAAATGAGCTCCTTACCAGCTGCTCTGATCCCACAAGGAGACCATCATACGTGTTGCTGCATAGCAGCCATATACACCACGATCTTGCATGCAAAGGTTCCACGATCTCCTAAGCCAAGAATAGACTCTATGGAGGAAGTTAAAGTATAGAGGAAAATCCACATAGTGTAGTATTTCACCAAAATGTTAATAAAATTAGCAAATCACACTTACAATTTTGAAGGCATTACACAGCATGTGTTACAAACAACCAGCAGGTGCAAGCGGTCAGGCCGACTTGCAGAATAACGTCACATATGAGGCCCCTCCAAACACGTGCGTTTCTCTGCAACCAGCGTTGTCTGGGGATGAGAAACTTGTTGAAGCTTGTATATGTATATCTTTAGCAGAGACCCTGGAAAATAAAATGGCGGTTGTTGCAATATTTTATGTCACACTGTATTTGCACAGCGGTCTTTCAAACGCAATATTTTTGGGGAAAATACACTTTAATGAATTAAAAAAAAAAAACAGTAAAGTCAGCCCAATTTTTTTGTATAATGTGAAATATGATGTTACGCCGCAAGAATCATGATCTTTATTTTAAGCAAAAAAATTGTGATTCTCATTTTAGCCAGAATTGTGCAGCTCTACTTTATTATACAGTGGAACCTCAGATTACGAGCATAATCCGTTCCAGGAGTATGCTCGTAATCCAAAGTACTCGCATATCAAAGCGAGTTTTCCCATTGAAGTCAATGGAAACGAAAACAATTTGTTCCGCATTGACTTCAATGGGATGCATTACTGCATGCGGCCAGAGGCGGGGGGGCGCTGGAGAGCCTCGGAAACGGCCAAAAAGGCCCGAGAAACAGGCCTCGGAAAGACTTCCTACCCAAGATTTGTCGATGTCAGCCGTGTTGTCCTCGGGCCTTTCCGTGCATTTCCGAACGGCCCTGATTGGCTGCGATCAGCGACTTTCGGCTCTGCTCCACTCTGGCGCCCCAGCACCTCAGGCTAAAAGCAGTACTGCAGACCGCTTTGGCCTGAATCATGCTTGTTTTGTGAGACAACACTTGCAAACAGAGTTACGATTTTTAAAAATACAGTGCTCGTATTGCGAAACGCTTGTTAACCGCAATCCAAGGTTCCACTGTATTCTATTGTCTGTGTATTGTCGTGTATTGAAAACAAAGAAGTGCAGGTGGAGATGTTTGCAGTGTTGTGAATGGGTCCTTAACCACTTGCTGCCCGCCGTATAGCAAAATGTCGGCGGCAAAGTGGTTTCAATACCCTGACCGGACGTCATATGACGTTATCAGGATATTAAGCCTCTGCACGCCCCAGGGGTCACGCATCATGGCTATCGTTGTTGCAGGGTGTCAGTCTGACACACCGCAACTCCAATCTAGGTAAAGAGTCTCTGACGGAGACTCTTTACCATGTGATCAGCCGTGTCCAATCACGGCTGATCACGATGTAAATAGGAAGAGCCGATTATCGGCTTTTCCTCACTCGCATCTGACAGACGCGAGTAGAGGAGAGCCGATTGGCTGCTCTCCTGACGGGGGGGAGGTCTGTGCTGATTGTTTATCAGCACTGCAACCCTCGGATCCCACCCAGGACCACCAGGGAAGCCGCCCAGGACCACCAGGATGGCCATCCACACTGGACCACCAGGTATGCCCCCTAGGCCCCCAGGGAAATACTAATCTGTGCCCAGGCAGCTACCAATCAATGCCCAGGCAGCTACCACTGATAATGCCACCAGAGATGCCTATCAGTGCCGCATATCAGTGACATGTATCAGTGCCCAGCAGTGCCGCCTATCAGTGCCACCCATAAGAACCCATCTTTGCAGCCTTTCAGTGCCCATCAGTGTTGCCCATCAGTGCTGCATGTCAGTGCCCACTCATTGGTGCCACCTCATCGGTGTCGCCTTATCAGTGCCCATCAGTGAAAGAGAAAACGTACTTATTTACAAAATTTTTTAACAGAAACAAAAGCAAAACATTTATTTTTTTTCAAAATTTTCGGTCTTTTTTTATTTAGCAAAAAATAAAAACCGCAGAGGTGATCAAATACCACCAAAAGAAAGCTCTATTTGTGGGAACAAAATGATAAAAATGTAGTTTGTGTACAGTGTAGCATGACCGCGCAATTGTCATTCAAACTGCGACAGCGCTGAAAATTGGTCTGGGCAGGAAGGTGTATAAGTGCCCTGTATTGAAGTGGTTAAAGAAAGTGATCATTTTGTTGTATTGTGTGTGACCAGCTTAAAACATAAGCACAGTATCTGTAGTATTTTAAACAGCAACTATGTCTTACACCATGCAAATAAATGAAAACAGGAAAATGATGATCTGGCACACTCACTTCTGTATCTTAATAAATAAAGGGCGGCGTCAACAGCATAGTCATAGTATATTGATAAAATGATCATGCATCCCCATCCCCCATCCCTTCCTCCATTGCTGATCAGAATACATTTGCTGGCCCTGTCTTGCTGGCGATGAATGAGTTTTGACTCAGACAAAGTGGTCTGTAGGATATGCAGGTTATTTAAAAGACACAGAGGGGGTTTAACATTTCTTCTTTATTGCTTAGGTGACTCGAAGCCCTTTCATCAGAGAAGCATGACCTATTACATTATATGGCCCCTCTCTACAGCACAACCGATAAAGACATTAATGTAACCCAATATAGCATGAGTAATTTTTATTTATTTTCTGCATCAGTGTGTAGGCGTCCAGGCTGCGCATTTATGCTAATATTTTAAGCTCGCTTCTGGAAGTAGCAAACAGTGGTCAGGTTTCTCAAGCAGCTGACATTCTTTGTTTCTTTTGTCTGCGTGCGTTTCGTCTGGAAGAAGGGGGCAGTGCAGTTGTTGCTTTGGTTTCGGGTGATACATGATCTCTCACTTCTGAGACAAATTGTTAAGTCAGCAAAATCTCAACCAGACCAATCTAGTCTGTCTTTGGGGGGAAAAAAATACTCTATTTGTGCCAAAAAGCCATAGAGACAAATGGACTTGTTTTCATCCTGTAAGGTGTTCTGCTGTTCATTGTCACTGGATGGACAGCAATACAATAGTCGTCTGCATTGCAGGTTCTAGTTCATTTCTCCTGCAAGCTTTTCAATTTAAAAAAATGGGATGGCGTTTTCTGTGCGTTAAAAAAGATCATTGGAGAGGAGCGCAAAGCAAACCTGTCATTAGGATAAAAACACAAATGCATCCCTACTCTCCCTGCAGTGCCTATGATTCCTGCCACCTGGTTCAAAATCCCAGTACTTCTGGGTACAGGACAACATGAGACTTTCCCCCTGCCCTGTCACAGCATGGTGCTGAGTCTCCAGTCACTTGCTGGAGTAGAGAACCAAACAGTATGCAAATATAAGTAAAATACAAATATAATAAATAAAAAAATCCAAGCCCACCCTTTATTCTTTGCTAAAGACAAAAAGGAAAAGGTCTGGTGTCACCCGCAAACCACCTCCATCCCAATATGTGCAACAAAAAACAAGAAATCGCCCCGGGACTTTAAATGAGGTGAATGCAGTTAGCCAACATTTGACAGTAAATGCAGTCTCCAAATGTATTAAAATTGTCATGCAAACATAAACATGAATCGTAGCCAAGCCACTGAAATTATACATACAGTAAAAAATGTCATTACACCTATCAGGGTATAGAATGTAGATTGCAAAGTACACAGGCATGAAAAGTACCCAACGCGTTTCGCAAGACCATGCTCGCTTCATCAGGGGTAAATGCATGTGTAGTACATCTGTAGGGGGTATAATGAACCAAATAAGTATCAGCACAGACATGATATCATGACAGTTAGTCAAGAGGGTCCAAAATGCATAGCTCCAAAACTCACCGAAGGCTGGATCAGACTACAAATAGCTTGATACACAGAGGCGGCAGTAATGAGCGTTCAGCTCGGGAGCTGAGGAGGCAGAGGAAAAACCAACCCAACAGAGCACAAACGGGCACACATGGTCGGGATGGGGGAATGTGTCAGCACAGACATGGTATTGTGACAATTAGTCAAGAGGGTCTAAAATAGATACATATGCATTTATGTTTTAGTTGACATTAATGGATACTGGAAGATCTTTGGTGACACATTCCTCCATCCCGGCCATGCTTGCCCTCCGTTTGTGCTCTGTTGGTTTGGTTTTTCCTCTGCCTCCTCAGCTCCCGAGCCAGACGCTCATTATTGCCGCCTCTGTGTATCAAGCCATTTGTAGTCTGATCCAGCCTTTGGTGAGTTTTGGAGCTACGCATTTTGGACCCTCTTGACTAATTGTCACGCTATCATGTCTGTGCTGATACTTATTTGGTTCATTATACCCCCTACAGATGTACTACACACACATTTACCCCTGATGAAGCAAGCATGGTTTTGCCAAATGCATTGGGATACTTTTCATGCCTGTGTACTTTGCAATCTACATTCTATACCATGATACGTGTAATGACATTTTTTTTACTGTATGTATCATTTTAGTGGCTTGGCTATGATTCATGTTTATGTTTGCATGACAATTATAATACATTTTGAGACTGCATTTACTCTGTCAATTGTTGCCTAACTGCATTCACCTCATTTAAAGCCCTGGGGTGATTTCCTGTTTTTTGTTTTATTCTGTGCTAGGCATCCTGTAACTAAAGTAAAAACCCTAACCCGTGCCTCATTCTGTGGTAGGCATCCTCCAGAGCCTAAACTTACCCTCTACACACTGTTGCCTGCACCACCCTGAGCAAAGGGCCAGCAAAACACAAATTCATCCCTACTCACTCTGCAGTGGCTATGTTTCCTGCCACCTGGTTTAAAATCCCATTACTTCTGGGTATAGGACAAAGTGAGACTTTCCCCCTGCCCTGCCACCTTATGGTTGTTGGGGCCTGAGTCTCCACTCACTTGCCCTTGACACTTGTCACATGAGAAATAGAGTCGAGAACTGAAGAGTGTGCAAGTTTAAATAAAATACAAATATAATAAATACAATAAAATAAAAATCCAAGCCCACCCCTCATTCTGTGATGGGCATCCTCCAGAGCCTAAACTTACCATCCAAACACTGTTGCCAACCCTAGCAAAGTACTAGGAAATATAAACAATACAAAGTGGCGTATAACTAATGTGCATAGCTACTCATTCCTCAAAATTGGTGGTTAGATCCATTCTGTGTAAATAGTACAAAGTCAGATATTCTCAGGTTCTTTCCTCCACAGGTTGAATGCTTTTCATTGATTAAAAAAAAACTGAATGATTGGGGAAATAATGCATTATGGCCATTGGATGGAGCTGTTGATCATAGGAAATAGTTTGCTTCCTACGATCGTCGGCTCCTTCTAGAGTCTCTAAGGCCCCTTTCACACTGGAGTGGTTTTCAGGTGGTATTGCGCTAAAAATACCGCCTGAAAACCGCCCCTAAACAGCCTCCGCTGTTTGTTCAGTGTGAAAGCCCGAGGGCTTTCACACTGAAGCGGTGCGCTGGCAGGGCGGTGAAAAAAGTCCTGCAAACCGCTTTTTTGGAGCGGTGAAGGAGCGGTGTATTCACTGCTCCTTCACCGCTCCTGCCCATTGAAATCAATGGGACAGCGCGGCTATACCGCGGTAATACCGCGGTAATACCGCGGCTATAGCCGCGCTGTACGAGGGATTTTAACCCTTTTTCGGCCGCCAGCGGGGGTTAAAACCGCACCGCTAGCGGCCGAATACCGCTGCAAGAACGACGGTACAGCAGCGCTAAAAATAGCGCTGTTGTACCGCCGACGCCCCCACCGCCCCAGTGTGAAAGGGGCCTAAATGTGATATTTTCCAGATATCACATTGTATTTTTTATGAATGAATAATATTCAACATGTACAGGAAAGAGAAGGAGAGAATTTGATTTTGACACATTTGCACAGAATGGATGTGCCAACAGCTTTGAGGGATTAATAGCTATGCACATTTTTTTGTGTTTTTTTTTTTTTTTCTTCTTTTTTATATAGAAATACACCCTATTGTATTGTTATTTGTTGTATCCTTTCTGGGGCTGAGGAAGGCAGTATTGTAAAGAGTAAGAACATTCCAAAAACAATACGGGCTTTTGGTGCCCCCAAAGAGTACCGCACTGTACAACACATGTTTTAAAATGAACTTGGAGGATTACTCCCCATACTTTATTAATGTTAATGATAAAAACTAGACAACTATGATGTTAAAAGAAGAGAAAACTTATTACAATTATTATTACAAATATTATTCAGAGCCATACTCGAATTAGACACACATTTTGTTATTGCTCTTATAGATACACATTTTTTTGTATTGATCTAATGTATGCCTACACTGAATGATATTGCATAGTGGGCTTTGCTGCTTTGTAATAAGTTTACTCTTCTTTAACATTGTAGTTGGACTCTGTCTAGTTTTTATCATTAACATTAATAAAGTATATGGAGACATCTTCCCAGTTCATTTTAAAACGTTTGTTGTACAGTGCGGTACTCTTTGGGGGCACCTTAAAAATCCATATTGTTGTTTTTGGAATGTTCATGATCTTTTTGGGATGTGGTGTCCCCATTTTTAATACACTATGTGTATTGTCAAAAGTATTGGGACGCCTGCCTTTACATGCACATGAACATTAATGGCATCCCAGTCTTAGTAAATAGGGTTCAATATTGAGTTGGCCCACTCTTTGCAGCTATAACAGCTTCAATTCTTCTGGGAAGGCTGTCCACAAGGTTTAGAAGTGTGTCTATGGGAATGTTTGACCATTCTTCCAGAAGAGCATTAGTGAGGCCAGGCACTGATGTTGGACGAGAAGGCCTGGCTTGCAGTCTCCACTCAAATTCATCCCAAAAGTGTTCTATCGGGTTGTGGTCAGGACTCGTGCCATTAAAGTTCATGTGCATGTAAAGATGGGTGCCCCAATACTTTTGACAATATAGTGTATCAAAAATACAGTGTAGAGAATAAGTTCTGGAGGATGCCTGTCACAGAAAGAGGCATGGTTGGGATTTTTATTTTAGTTACAGAATTCCTAGCACAGATTAAAGGGTGGGTTTGGATTTTTATTTTTAATCCATTTATTGTATGATAATTGCATAGTCAGAGAATGTCTATTCTGGGAGGCAGCCAGGGATTTAAAAACATTATCTTTAATAGTAAGGGGTTTAGCCATTTGAGAATAAAGCAAATGAAACAAACACAATATACTGAACATGGATGTTGCTCATGTTTTATATGTGTAATAATTTACGTTTGAAATCCTTTGTGCTTTTTAGTACAAGATCTTTGTAGCTCATGAAAGTGCACATGTATATAAATGCATCATTTATACCAAGATCTGTAGAAAGTCTGTCTCATGCCATTGGATTGCTACCCTATTAAAATGACTGTAAATCCACACATATACCCAGCAAAGTGACTGGCATCTGGTGTTACACAGGAATGAAACAAATCCTCCTACATTAGTTCTACCTGTTTATCAGTGGTTCTCTTCTCTACATTCTTTCAAAGTGCAGAATTTATCCAGCTTGTTTGAGCTGGCAGAAAAAAAGGGGTGGAGACCTGAAGTTTCACTCTGCAGAGCTCAGTGAAAAGAGCTCTGAGAGCTGATTGGAGGGAAGATACACACCTCCCTTCATACAGCACACAGGAAACAGGAACTTTTTCCCCACAAATAGGGCTTTCTTTTGGTGGTATTTGCTCACCTCTGCAGTTTTTATTTTTCATTGCTACAAACAAAAAGGACCGACAATTCTGAAAAAAAAAAAAAAGATTTTTTACTTTCTGCTATAAAACATACCCAATAAAAGTAAAAAAAAAACCAAATATCTTCATCAATTTAGACCAATATGTATTCTGCTACATATTTTTGGTAAAAAAAAAAATCCCAAAAAGCGTATATTGGTTTGTGCAAAACTTATAGTGTCTACAAACTATGGGATATATTTATGTAATTTTTAAAAATTTTTACTAGTAATGGTAGCGATGAGCAACTTATAGCGGGACTGCGATTTTGCGGCCGACAAATTGGACACTGACAATTTTTCGGGGACCAGTGACACTAATACAATGATCAGTGCTAAAAAAATATGCACTGTCATTGTACTAATGACACTGACTGGGAAGGGGTAAACATCAGGGGCGATCAAAGGGTTAACTGTGTGCCTAGCTGGTGTTTTACTGTAGTGTGGGAGGTGTTTCTACTAGGGGAAGGCATGTGGATCCATGTCCCATGTCCAGATCACCTTTCTGCCTGTGTACAGAATGATCAGAGGGTGCCAGCAGACATTGGGTCCGCGAGACCTGTTGATCAGCGACAGCGAGCCGGCAGCAGCGAGCACTCGCGTCTGATACCTGGAAGTGCAGGATCACATATGTATGGGTGATCCTGCGCAGCATGGCCGTCCTGTAGCAGTAAAACTGCTATAGGGCGGTCAACAAATGCGTGGTGTCAGGAAATCTTGGATTTGCATTTTGGAGCTTACAAAATTCTCCAGTATGAATGGGTCCTAAACAGCTACATCAGTAGGGGAGCATGCATGTGATTTTGGTGGGACCCATCTACCTATGTATTCCTGAAATAATAAGGTGGAGCCTGAAATAGAGTAAGAAGGGTGAAACTGGAGCACAAGGAAGATACTGCGTAGGAAAAGGGAGAGAGGTGATGCTAGATGGAGTACACCTGGATTGAGGAGATGGAAGAGGGTGAAAAGCGGTGTAGAAACTGAAAGGAAATAGTAGGTATTCTGAATGTCCACCCTTCTTGTAGGTACACCAACAGAGCCCTCAGGTATCTGAAGACACCCAATGAACTCAGAGGTAGATTGTGCATTCATATGACTATCTTTATTGAGCACGAAAGTAGCTTATATACAGTATAGAACAAAGGAAGGGGAGTGGTTAGTTTAATGCATACGTGTCAAGGGTTATACCAGTTTGTAGCTTGATGTATATCTATCAACAGTTAGATAGGGCATCTGGTCATTAGTCACATATCTTAGCTGATTGCCTAAGGCTAAACAGGATATACATTCCGAGAACAGGCTTGACCACAGTGAGCACGTAAGGGAGGGGGGATGCTGTGCAAGCATTCTTACACAAGTTTGAACTTGCACAATAAGGGACTTCATACAAAATGGTGGGGGTACAAAAATGGAGTCATGATGGTTCATTCATATTATTACATATACAAAATGGAGTCATGATGGTTCATTCATATTATTACATGTACAAAATAGAGTCATGATGGTTCATTTATATTATTACAAAAATGCGCAGTTCGTATATTAGACACAAGGGGCTTTTTACATGATCCTTTCAGAAGCTTCAAGGTCTGTAGAAGAGATCTGTAGGTGAAGGTGTGGAGGAAGATCATGGAGCATAAAGTCCCCCAGCCACTGATTGTCTGCAGTTTTACTTTTTCTGTACTTTTCCTTCTGAAAGTTCCCTGCATGCTGTGCATTGCATTAGTGCGGCAATGCTCAGTGTGTGTACAAACAATAAAATTAACAGCGATCGTGCCATGCATTTGAGGAATGAGGTGGACCAGGCTTTAAAGAATCATCTGGGCAAGCAGGTCACACAGCAAAGATAATGTAGGAGTCTAAATGGGGTAGGTATAACACTTATAGGGGTAGGGGAGCTAGAGACATTGAATTAGAACTCAATAAGTATAGCTGCACTACCAGTCGGGAGAGAAATCCCCAATAAGCTTACATGGTATCAGGTTGCATGTACTGGGTCCTCCTTTTTCTGATTGTAAGTTATAGTATTGCCAGTAGTAAATGTCCCTTAACACTAGGTAAGGCAAACTCCCTCGAATTAACCACTTGCTTACTGGCCGCGTATACCCTCTTCCTGCCCAGGCCAATTTTCAGCTTTAAATGCTCTCACACTTTGAATGACAATTGCGCAGTCATGCAACACTGTACCCAAACTAAATTTTATATATTTTTTTCACACAAATAGAGCTTTCTATTGGTGGTATTTAATCACCACTGGGGTCTTTTTTCTGCTAAACAAAAAAAAAAAGTCAGTCTTGAAAAAAAAAAAAACGTTTTTCATATTTTGTTATAAAATTTTGCAAACCGGTAATTTTTCTCCTTTACTGATGGGCACTGATGAGGTGGCACCGATAGGTGTTTGTCATCATCATTTCTTGTCTGGTGACACTTTGCTATAACATCTTGTATCTAGTCCCAGTACCCAATTCATTGTTAACATATATTGGTAATTTTTTTGTATTTTTGTGTAACAATAAAGAATAAAAAAAAAAAAAAAAAACTGTAAAGTTTTTTTAACCCGTTCTTTCTTCTCACCTATTTTTGATCCAGTGCCTTAAAAGTCCCATCATGAGGGTTCGCACTATAAATAACAGCCACATCATTCTGGAATACCGCACATATCCTCTGCTGTTTTGTATTGATTAGCTTCAGTGTAGAGCAAGAGTTTTTTATATTGGGAAATCTTAAGGATATAGAACCAATACAGATTTAGTTATAGTGATGGAGATAGCGGGATGCAGTAGGGAACATAAAAAATAAAACCATTTTAACTTAGATCTGAGAGTAGTGCATTTATTGGGTTTTGATCAGCACATTATTCATTTTTTTTATTTACATAATTCTGCATTTGGTTTGACAATTCAATTTAGGTCAAACTTAAATCTGAATTCCAGGAATTCAGCTCCTTTGTAAAAAATGAAGGCACACTATGAGTTAAGTCCAGCGAGGTGCATGATGCCTCCTGGGCTTAGCTCTATTATGTATGTCCGACAGCTTTATAGTACTCCTGAAAGACAGCTGTCGCTGTAGTTTTGGTAGCCCAATGCTGAGCCTTACAGCAGAAGTAAACCCATCCATAAAACAATTTCATTTCCGCCACGTGCTGGAAATGTAACACTACCATTGGTTATGCTCTCAACCAAACTGTCAAATCATCCAATGTCTGGTGTCATAACTGATCACATGTGCAGCATCATGGCAGCTGTAGATTAAACAGAGGCAAAGATGGCAGCTTCCTTGGCTGCAATCGATAGGGGGGTTTACTTGCACTTTATGAGCTATGCATCTTGAACAGGAGAGTCACTGCAGCTGGTATGCCTACCCCTCCCCTCCTCCTGCCCATTCACAGAAGCCTTGGCTTTCTGTGAACACATTTATAGGATACCAAGGCTTCTGTGAATAGGCAGCAGGGGCAGGCATAGCTGCTCTGTGTGTCTCTTCAGGAGAGCAATAAACTTGTCTTATCTAAATAATAGAGAAAAGCCCAGGAGATCTCATGCAGCTCCTTGGAATGAACTCATAGTGTGCCTTCACTTTTTACAAAGTGGCTAAATTACTGAAATTCAGCTTTATGAAAAAAAAAATGTGTAAGCTCATTTGAAAAACACGGCTGATCTGTTTTGTGGCTTTTATTTTCCTCCTGGTATTTATCATTTGCACATTGTTGCCCCTTAGGGAAGGATACTACAAGTACAGTATATAGCTAAGAGGCGTTAATTGATCTGAGCTTACTCAAAGCACCATGTTCCATTCTTGCAGCATTGATCTCTCTCTCTCTGAGCCCACTGCCACATCGCTCACACACAGTGGATCATTGAGTGGTGTCAGTACAGCACAGGAGAATGTGACAAAAGTCTGCAATCTTACAATTGTATCTCCTTACAATAATAATTGGTTAAAAAAAAAACCTTCCAATTTCTTGAAGAAAACATTACTTTGAACTGTAAAGGCATTGCACAGATGATCCCACATGAAAGCAGGCATCAAAGTTCAAGCAGTTACTCACAGGCTGGCTATGCTAGAATGGTAGTCCAATAAGCACCTTCAGCTGAGATCACATGACAAGCGTGTAGAAATTTGGTTGTGTTAGTGGTCACTGTGGGAGTCTGGGACACAGTTTTCTGCAGTACAGAAACACAAAGCAGAAGAAGGGCGCACTGATCTAGTGCATTATAATTGACATCACTTTATTGTAGGAAATACAAGTATTGCACTCACATGCTCTGATAGGTTGTAGATATATTAGTGGCCATGTTGAGTAAGGCTGGGTTCACATATATGCAAATTGGATGTGGGTTTCCTCGCATCACATGCAACTATGACCGGCTCTCAATGGAGCCAGTCCACACATGTCCAGGGTGGCCATGGTCTGGATTGAAAAAGGGTCTGGTGCAGGTGTGAATTCAGACAAAAATTCGGACCTGAACCAGTGAACAGACATGCACCGGACCCCAGGCACGAACCCACAGCCACACATCTGTGAACCTGGCCTAAGAGTTTGGTGGAACAATATGGTTACAATACAAAGCCATTAATATTTCCTGTATTAATCCCTGGCAGATGGAAAACCCCAATATCCTGAACAATGGCATGGTTTGTTGCACATCGCTGCTTACTGCAGCTCTATCCAAACTTAACTTTTTGAGAATACTGATTTTTGACCTGTAAGCAAGAGATCTCTCCCATACACTTTGGGGGATTTTCTTTATAAAGCTTAGTTATCAAGCAGAGGTTTGGCCTTAGTTGCACTGTTTGCACTCCAATGGCTTCAGGAAGCCTAATGGCAGGCCATGGTATTGAGGATAATGCCGCGTACAGACGATCGGAATTTCCGATAACAAATGTTCGATGTGAGCTTCTTGACGGAAATTCCGACCGTGTGTAGGCTCCATCGGACATTTGTTGTCGGAATTTCGACAACAAAAATTTGAGAGGTGGTTCTCAAATTTTCCGACAACAAAATCCGTTGTCGGAAATTCCGATCGTGTGTACACAATTCCGACGCACAAAATTCCACGCATGCTCGGAATCAAGCAGAAGAGCCGCACTAGCTATGGAATTTTTCTTGGCTTGTCGTACGTGTTGTACATCACCGCGTTCTTGATGTTCAGAATTTCCGACATTTGTGTGACCGTGTGTATGCAAGACAAGTTTCAGCCAACATCCGTAGGAAATAAATCCACGGTTTTGTTTTTGGAATGCCCGTGTGTACATAGCAAAAGGGATATGGAGATAGGATAATAACAGTATCTTCTCTTCTAATTAAAATAGAACCTTTAGGTGTTCTATATTGAGTTAGTTTTCTGGTCCTGGGTGCTCCATGTTCTTGCCAATTTAGCTAAAAGTTGAAATCCCTTTTAAAAAAGTTTTATGGTCTTTGTTTACTTTCCTCTTCTTCAGACGTAAAAGATAAGTTTGACAAAAAACAATAAATACACATTTTTTTTGCAGCAATAAAATGTGCATTTATTGTTTTGGGAGCCTGTAAAGCATTGCACCAACGATCATTGAGAACTACAAGCCTACAGCCGCTAAGTTTTCCATTCACAGAGGGCTTTGTAGCCTCCCTGGCGGTTTTCCCGAGTGTGGCTCGGGGTTAAAATTCAGGACCATTAGCGGTAACCCCGAGCCACACTCGGGATTACATCGCAGGATCCTGGTGCCTCCTTACTTACCTTGTCCCCGGGATCCTGCGATGTCCCCCGCTGTGTCTGCGGGCTCCATCCTCCTCCGAAGCCTCTCCGTGCCAGGCTCCGTTCCCTGCGAGCGGCGCGACGCACGGGGGCGGAGCCTGGCGGCAAATTCAAAAAAAGTGTAAAATCATAACACATACAGTACTGTAATCTTACAGATTACAGTACTGTATGAAATGATTTCACATCCCTTTTGTCCCCAGTGCTTTGGCCCATGCCCTGCATGCAGTTTTATATTGCATATACTGTTCTTTCTGCCTGGAAACTGGAGATTGTCCATAGCAACCAAAAAGTGTCCCTTTACGTCAAAAATGGCTTTAGACCAGCTAGAAAACACCGATAGTAAATTAGAACACTTGCAGAATTGTGCGATAGTGAATCATGTGGAAATTAATTTTATTACTATTTATTTTTATTTTTTTAATTATTTATTTATTTTTATTATATTATAATTTATGTTTTTGTGTTTCAAACTTTATCATACCCGGGATATCTACTAGACTCTTGTTTGGACAGATTTAAGTGTGTTATTGTTAAGAATTACAGACCTACAATATAAAACGCTAAATTTCCATGCAAAATAATTGTACCGCTTTCAGCACCTAAAATCCGAAATAATCATACCGCCAGGGAGGTTAAAAAATGTTGACAGCTAGCGGGGGGAGAAGATCCCTCGCTAGCTGTCACAGCAGGGACCGGTCCTTTCACGACATGTTACATATTACACCCTGAATATGGGTGTAACATGTAATATGTTATGAAAGGTGAACCTATCCTTTAATCTAGCCATAAACTAGTAGATTTTCAATACATTCAATGACTTTACAATGTTATTAGAAGTACTTTAAAATTGTGTTTCCTTTTAACATTTTATTTTGGAATTAATGTTTTATCCAGAACAAAAACTGCATTCACTGTTAGACATTTGTTCATGTAAGAAGAATATTTTACATCCTGCCCCTTCAAACTTTCTCATCACTGCGATTAAAGCTGATAATTGATTTCATCACACTAATGATTCAAAAATCTAACAGACCTTGAAATTAAGAGCGTGTTCACACTGGTGTGCTCTGGTTTGAGTGCTGCACAATTTTCCTGTATTTTAAACATGGTTTTAGGGGCTCTCCCATTGAGTTCTTTTAGATCCTGCATTTTCACGAAAACTCATCAAATTCCTGGTAACAAGTCAATGAGAACTGCATGTAAAAGGTGGATGCAACTGTGCTTCGGCCACTGATGTGGACCTATTCCAAAGTTTTCTAACTTAATTATTCTAGTGTATGACCACCTTTTAGTCATAGCTTCTGTTATGCTTATTTAAATGAAGTCTGCTGTACCCCCAAAACCTACTTTGTAAATCCTTTTTTTTTTTTTTTTTTTTTCATTAACAAAGCAATACCATGATATCCCTTTCATATTTTTCCTTTTTAACTGTAAAAAAAAAAAAAAAAGTATTCATCATTCTATAGCTACATTTAGTTAAATTCTTTCTTTGTGATGTTATAAAAAAATGGTACTGTTGCTCATTGTTAACCAGAGTATGACTATGCAGAAACTGTTAAAACAAAAATGTTCAGTTACACTCTGTTCCTCCAAATCCTGCAAATGTTGAACAGAATTGCAGCCAACAAAATAAAGCCCTGGGTGATGGAAAGTTTGATTGACTCTATTTTAAGCGAATTGAATTTTAATCATGTGGATGAGATTGAAACGTTCAACGGTATTTAAAAGTGCACGCTGAAAGATCAATACTAATACAAAAAAATAAAAAAGTTTAACTCTTTTTCTACTTTCATGAATACAGTACTTTTATATTACGGACTTTCCCTACCTTTCATATTCGTGTTATTTTCATACACTAGAAGAGCAGAACACAAGGGTTTTGGATGCTCTTTCTTTTTAGTGATGTCTCTTTTTTATGTCTTTTCAGCTGGGCTTCAGAGTAATAACATACAAGTTCTTATTGCCAATTACTGTTTTGAATAAAACGATAAACTCAGTACTTAGTAAATCAATTGCGATCATTTTATAGCCCACTACTGAAAATAATCCAGATTTCCTGGTATGTGACAGTGGTCAATGAGTCCACAGAATCCTCTGGAACAAAATATTGATAGTAGTGCTAAAGCTTATTTAAAATGTACAGAGATGAAGGATGATTACAATAGGTAGTGCAATGCTCCTAGATCCCTGGTGCCCAACCCAGTGTTGCCAACCCCCTGAAATGAAATTTACTGGCAGGATGCCAAAATTTACAAGCAACACAATTTTTTTTGGCTGACAAAAATCCTGAAATTTACTGGCAGAGCTGCATTTTTTTACTGCCACTGAAAAAAAGTACCTAAAATTACCGTTTTCATTGCTAAACAGTGCAAATATGAATATTTAAACTATAAACATATAGCTAGTGCTATTAGCAATGTGTTTAAGTTAAACAAAAGTCAAAAAACAACTTTTTCCAGTTACATGAAGGTAAGGTTACTGTAACCCAGCCAGCACAGAGTTACATCAGAGTCTGCAGGATTCCCCCTTACAGTGAAATGGAACTCTTATGTAAAGGGGAACACTGCAGATCATGATCTAAGGGGGAAATCTGATGTAAGGGCAGGGGCTCTAGTGACCAGAGACCACCTTCCGCAGCTTGAATACACCAAGGTAAGGGGGTGTTACTAATATAAGGGGGAACCTTTGTATCAGTGCCCCCTTACATTATTGTATTCACTCCCCTTTACATCAGCAACCCCCCTCAGACTGGCCTGACCGCACTGTTACTGACCTCCGCTCAGGTGCACCGTGTAGGGCTCAGTCAGATGGCTCCAGCTTGGTGGCTCTGGTTTTATCCTATAGTCTCCTCTCCACAGTCTACATGTCTGATTTCTCTCGTGACTCCCATCCCGGCGGTGTTCCCACTCTTGACTCCTCTCCAAACTCCCCCTCAGAGACTGCAGACATGATACAAGAGATGGTCAGATGCTGCAGAGAAGATACAGGAGGTGGACAGAAGCTGCGGACATGGTACAGGAGGTGGGGGACACAGGCTGCGGACATGGTACAGGAGGTGGGGGACACAGGCTGTGGACATGGTAACATGGTACAGGAGGTGGGGGACACAGGCTGCGGATATGGTACAGGAGGTGGGGGTCACAGGCTGTGGACATGGTACAGGAGGTGGGGGACACAGGCTGCGGACATGGTACAGGAGGTGAGGGACAGAGGCTGCAGACATGGTACAGGAGGTGGGGGACAGAGGCTGCAGACATGGTAGGTTCCTCCTCTGTCCCCCTTCAGTATCCTTCTGTGTCCCTCCAGTTCACAGGCTGTGACAGTGTCCTCCTCCTCCTCCTGTGCCCTTTCACCTCTCCATAGGACAAGCACATTAGTGTCCTCCTCTAACCCTTCACAGCTGCTTCACTCCCAGTCCTCCTCGAGTCCTCTGCCATCTTTGTAAGTTTGTCTCCTCTCATGGGGCGGCTAGTAGCGAGTGACTTGCGCGAGGCAGTGGCACTGCTGTGCCGAGAACGAATACCGCTGTGCTAGTACTACAGGCTTCCATTTAAAAATGGCGTTGGGCGGCACCATTATGTTACTGCACATGCGCCGCCCAGCCGAACATGTACGAGCTTTCCCGAGCTCGGATGGCTTCGGAACGGCGCATGCGCAGTTGCATGGTCGGCCTGCGGCCATCATTTTTACGGGCACCACTGCCCCTTTAACGGGCAGCCCGAAAATGTGCTTAAATTTACGGGCTGCCCATAAATTAACGGGCGGTTGGCACTGGCCCAACCACATGTGGCCCCAAGGGCCCCTGCAGTCAGCAGTCTGTGTTTTCTATACCATTGAGGGAAAAATATTCTTTAGACTGGCTTCTGGAAGTTAAATAGCTTAATAGGTTTCTTTTACAAGATCTTACTTTTTTTCATGCCTTCCATCCCTTTCCTCTCTTCTTTTATTTGTCAATTTGATCTTTTATAATGGATCTAGCTGAGAGAAATATCAACTGTGACACCAGTAATTTTTAGAAGTACATTGATTTTTAAAGCTGCTGTAATAGCAGTGATCTCGAGCGTTCTCATGTAATGCGTCTTCTGTCTATGGCTGTCTTTAAAAGCATGTTTCTAGTCTCCTAAAAACTCCTATGGCATGTTTGCAGCCGCTGACCATCGCTAGTAGTATGGACATAGTCTTTGACCATCACCTGTTACGTGTCTGCAGTCTCTGGCAGGTCTTTGACGGGATTTTGTAGAATTACATTCACTAAACATTATGTGCAGGCATTGTCAGGAGCTGCACTTGAAGTCTGCATCAAGTGAAATGGCCCCTTCATCACTTTTGTTTTCATCCTACCATTTAGGATGGTATTGTACAGAGCAGCTCTTTACCTTCTCTTCTGGGGTACTCTCTCTGCCAACTCTCTTTGCTCTGCCTTTTCTGCATGTGCTCCCATAGGAAGCTGACTCCTGTGATGGCACATGTGCGTGTTAAAGCTTGGCTTTCCTTTTTAGGGTATATCAACATTTGTAATAGAAAAGACGCTGGCAGGTACAGGGTCAAGCTGCTGGTAGGCAAAAAAATAATAGTCAAATATGCTGTGTACAGAACTTATATAAAAAATTTGCCACGCTAAATGTGAAAGTGTGTAAAACATACAAATTCAATGTAATAGTGAAAGCAAGAAACATCATACTTTGTGTATGTACAATAAAAGTGACCATCCCAATCCAGTGATATAACACCACTGTGTTATAGGAAATAACTTGTTGAAATAGATCCTGTGGTCACCACATGAACCATCACCTCCATAGGGAATGGACTCTTACCAGAACAAGCTGACCCTATTGCAGAGTCAAATCAGCCTGTGAGTAATATCCTGCTAGGTGGAACTAACACATGTGACGTCACCGCGTTTGTACTGTTCGGGATACTTGCAATATTGCTCAGGAGCGCTATATATGTACAGCGCTGTTTTATGGCTCAAATGTGAGTAGTACTCTGGTTTTAAAGCGGAGTTCCACCCTAAAGTGGAACTTCCGCTCATTGGATTCCTACTCCCCTCCGGAGCCACAATTGGCACCTTTCAGGGGGGAGGGGGGGTGCAGATACCTGTCTAATACAGGTATCTGCAGCCACTTCCGGGTTTAGATAGCCGCAGATACACCCCCCCCCCCCCCCAGTTGTGTTCTGGGAAACACACAGTTCCCAGAACACAGCGGGGACCAGTGCAGAGGCGCAGCGCGACTCGCGCATTCGCAGTAGGGAACCGGGCAGTGAAGCCGCAATGCTTCACTTCCCGATTCCCTGACCGAGGATGGCGGCGGGGGAAGACGAGAGCCAGGCTTCGGCTGCCGACATCGCTGGACCTTGGGACAGGTAGGTGTCCATTTATTAAAAGTCAGCAGCTGCAGTATTTGTAGCTGCTGGCTTTTAATAATTTTTTTAAGGTGGAGCTCCTCTTTAATAAAAGTTTTTTATGGATTCACACTATTGTGGGCATTTCCATTCTGATTTCATGGTGGAGTTTCGCAAATTGTTGCAATGCATATGTAATATACATCTGGGAAGTTGGAGATATCACGGGAGTCCAACCAAGCAATACGGGTCGTAGTGCCTCATGACAGGATATTACTCCCAGGGTGATTTGACTCTGCAGTAGGGTCAGCTTGTGCTGGTAAGAGGCCCTATGGTGGTGGTGGTTCACGTGGTGACTACGGGATCTATTTCAACCAGTTATTACTGGATTGGGAATGTCACTCTTATTGTACATACACGAAGTGGACTCTAATTCATTTATTTTTATGTTTCTTGGTTTTCACTATTACATTGAGTTTGTATGTCTTGCACAATTTCACATTTAGTGCAGCAAATTATTTATATAACTTCATATTGAGATTTCCCTTCACTTCCTGTCAGGACAGGAATTGATGGAAAATCTCTCCAATGGTAATACTTCATATTCCCATCGTACACGTACTTGGATAAAGCTCTAGAAGATTTGGGTGCTGCAGCAACCACCAGCTGGAAACTGGTTCAGATAGTCATAATGAGGATACAGTAAAACCTTGGTTTGAGAGTAAATTGGTTTGAGAGCGTTTTGCAAGACAAGCAAAATGTTTAATACATTTTGACTTGATAAACAAGCGATGTCTTGATGTACTAGTGCCATGTCACAACGGAGTATAAAACTGAACAGAGGTGTCTCTAAGTGTAGCAATATGGTTACATTTAATGAAGGTACAACATTTAGCAACTCACATGGTTAATGATTAAAACAGGCACATCTAAGTATGCAGTCATTCGGGGTAAAGCTGTCCACATAGACCATCCTTCGCACCAACATTGACGTCATCCCTTTTACGCTGCACTCCATGAGCGCTTCAAGCCTCGCTTTCAGATCGCTCTACTACAGGGTAGTCTTCCCAGTCATGATTGCAGACTGACAGCGGTGAGAGCCGGCGGTGCGGAGGATGGTCTATGTGGATAGCTTTACCCCGGATGCTTGCATACTTAGATGTGCCTCTTTTAATCATCAACCATGTGAGTTGCTAAATGTTGTACCTTAATTAAATGTAACCATATTGCTACACTTAGAGGTGCCTCTCTTCTCTTTTTAATCCTCTTGTGGAGGCTGTCATATGTGGATGGACATGTTATGGTTACACATTACTATAATCTTCTCATATGGACTATAAACTGAAGGACTTATGAATAAATGGTTTGGAACGAATCATTTGAGTTTCCATTATTTATTATGGGGAAATTTGCTTTGTTATACATGTGCTTTGGATTACAAGCATGTTTCCGGAATGAATTATGCTCGCAATCCAAGGTTTTACTGTATTTGCCAGCACACCACGGATCAACCAAGGGGTCCTGCGTGACTCCGAAATGTTGCACTACCTGCTCTCTGATGTAATCATGCTGCAAAAAAAAAATTAATTTGGATTCTACTTGTCGATCTGTGGTGTGCTGGCAAGTATCCTCATCGTAAGCTCTCCAATGGGACACACAAGAAAAACACAGTTTTTAGTAACATGAAGAAGGTTTACTACGGGAGAGAAGGGAGTGACAACAGCTGGAACATGAGAGCCTATGGGTGACACCACCACTCCCGGAATTCCCAGCTGTTGTCAAGCGCTCCTTCCTCTACCCCAGGGGTCTCCAAACTTTCTACACAAAGGGCCAGTTTACTATCCTTCAATCTTTAGGGGGCCGGACTGTGACCAGTGGGAGAAGAAAATGTTCTGGCGTCAGTGGGAATAAACAATGCTCCATCATTGGTATTAGGGGGAGTAATAGTATCCCATTCATTGGTGTCAGTGGGAGGAATAGTGCCTCACCGTTGGTGTCAGTGGAAGGAATAGTGCCCCATCATTGGTGTCAGTGGGAGGAATAGTGCCCCATCATTAGTGTCAGTGGGAGGCATAGTGTCCTATCGTGGGTGTCGGTAAGCAGACTAGTGCCTCATTGTCATGTCAGTAGCAGAAGCTATACCCCACTGTTGCTGATAGTGGGTGGAAAAATGCCCCGAGGGCTGGATATAAGCAAGCAAAGGGCCACATACGGCCCCTGGGCCGCAGTTTGGAGACCACTGCTCTAGAAGCTGCCACTTACTGACACAGGGGTCACATGACAGAACTGAAGCAAGCTGAAAACTGTAAGTATACTTGTCTATTAACATTGGATGAGTATGGGAAGGTAACAGGAGGGCATGTATTTTAACATAGTGTTAAGCCCCGTACACACGGGCCAAATGTTGTGTGTACTGCAGCCAGTCCGACAGGCTTCTGACGAAGGGGCATGATTGAAAAGGGTCTGCTGACCGTCTCCTGATCAGCACTCTCAGCCAATGGCCCCCCCTGTCAGAACACAATAGAACAGCAGGGGAGATCGCTCTACTAACATCGGATAGTTAGTACAGCGGCTCCGACCGGAGCTGTCTTTTTTTTTTTCGTTCAGCCCACTGGATTTAACAAAAAAAAAACTAGCAGTGTGTACTAGGCTTTGGACAAAAATTCCACTTCAATTTGAAATCTGTACCCTAAGGCTTAATCCAACCAATGATCCTAAAGAAAACCAGATGTACATTACACTTGCCTAATTCCAGCAGTGCCTGCATGTCGGGCCCTTCTCATTTGTAAGAAGCTCTGTGCCTGAAATGCCTAGATTTTCTGAAACACACCTACACCTATGGTTGATTGGGTGGGGAGCTTGGCTATGCTCTTTCTCATCTGCAAGCTTCACTGTTGTCAAGTAAGGCTGTTCATAATAGTAATAGACCACTAGCGATGTCTAGTAGCTCGGAAGGAGCAGAGCCAAGTGCCTGGGTATTCCAGTCATGTAGATTGCTTACACCTGACTGGAAGGACTTGACCTTGTAGGTACCTGAAGGTGCCTGCTGTGTGTTGACAGAGCTGGATTAGCTAAATATAACAGTCCAGGCTTGAATTACCATCCTAAACCCTTATCATAAGAGTATAACAACTTGTAACCTAGTAAAAGCCCCCAAAACGAAGGACCGGGTCAATGTTTACCTTATTTGGCTGATTCTTTGGTGTATTTTGTCTACTGTACCAATTGGTACTGACAATATATAGCCCCTGCGTGTCCCACGTAAAATAAATTGTGTGAAGCCGCTAATGCCAGTATGATACATTTGCGTAACACCTTTTTGGGGTTTTTTTGCTGAAAAAAGGGTAGGCTTTAGATTGTAATTTTTTTTTTGTTTTCCCTCCACTTAGTTCAATTTACTTTAAATGTGCTATAACTATTGTTATTTGCTGTTATCGGTTTTCTCTTTTTTAGGCATTTTTTTACCATTTGATATTATCTTGCTTCACTTTGATAGCTCAGGTTGAGCAAAACTATACATATAAATTGTGTGCATCTTTGGCATACAGAACTAAGACGGCAGCTTCAGTAGTATGAAAGCAGAGGAGATGAAAGAACATATCTAGTTGGAATGGCAATCTGCTAGACCTCATAAGGTTCTTCATGGGTAGAGATTATTGAAGTGCAAAACACATGAGATCTTGTTACAAAAGATAAAAAAGAGCAAAGTTGCTCAATAAGCAGAATATTTAGCTGGTGAGAGACTTGTAAATGTGCAGCTAGGTACTTTACATGGAATCTGTAAACCAGACAGCGTTGGGATTTAGAAGTGGAATTTAGGGGCTATTAGCATTTAAAAAAAATACAATTTCTATTGGTTTTATACACTCACTGGCCACTTTATTAGGTACGCCTGTTCAGTTGCTTGGTAGCACAAATTGCTAATCAGCCAATCACATGGCAGCAACACAATGAATTTAGGCATCTAGATGCGGTGAAGACGACTTGCTGAAGTTCAAAACGAGCATCAGAATGGGGAAGAAAGGGGATTTAAGTGACTTTGAATGTGGCAGGGTTGTTGGTGCCAGACGGGCTGGTCTGAGTGTTTAAAAAACTGCTGATCTACTGGGATTTAATACACATAACCATCTCTAGGGTTTACAGAGAATGGTCCTAAAAAGAGAAAATATCCAGTGAGCAGCAGTTGTGTGGCGGAAAATGCCTGGTTGATGTCAGAGAGCAGAGGAGAATGGGCAGACTGGTTCGATATGAAAGGCAACACTAACTCAAATTACTACTTGTTACGACCAAGGTATGCAGAATACCATCTCTGAACGCACAGGCTCACCAAAATTGGACAATAGAAGATTGGAAATACGTTGCCTGGTCTGAGTCCCGAATTCAGCTGCAACATTCAGATGATAGGGTCAGAATTTGTCGTAAGAAACATGAAAGCATGGATCCATCCTGCCTTGTATCAATGGTTCAGCCTGGTTGTGGTGGTGTAATGGTGTGGGGGGATATTTTCTTGGCACACTTTGGGCCCCTTAGTACTAATTGAGCATTGTTTAAACACCACGGCCTACCTGAGTATTGTTGCTGACCATGTCCATCCCTTTATGACTACAGTGTACCCATCTTCTGGTGGCTCCTTCCAGCAAGATAATGCACCATGTCACAAAGCTCCAATCATCTCACCGCTGGTTTCTTGAATATGACTATGAGTTCACTATACTCCATGCAGTGCTGCTATCCAGTCAATGTGGACCAAAATCTCTGAGGAATGTTTTCAACATCTTGTTGAATCTATGCCATGAAGAATTAAGGCAGTTCTGAAGGCAAAAGAGGGTCCAACCCAGTAGTACTAGCAAGGTGTAACTAAAAAAGTAGCTGGTGAGTGTATATGCAGTATTTTATTACATATCTTCCTTTTCTGAAAGGCAAGCTTGTTATTGGTAGTCCATAATCTTGAACTATTCTCCATTTTTATTCCATCTTTTTGGTGTAAGTTGTGTGAAGCAAACATGCTCTTTTCCATCAGCCTTGTTTCTGTACAGATGCTTAAGTGCACGTTTCAGCTTTTTAGGCTCAGCAAGCTCCTTCCTTCCTCCATGTGACAGCATTTAGACCTAATGATTGGCTACTCATGTACCACGTCCTGAATGGTGGGAAGGCAGGAGAAGTGTTCATCCATACAGGTTAGGTGTTTCTTAAGGCTTTGTTGCAAGTGGACACGGGGAAGGTGCCTGATGGATACTTGTATGAGCATAGTACAGGTTTGCTCTTAACTTAAAATTCCAAAATAAGTGGAAACAAAGTTTTTTTACAAGAGTGTTTAAAGCCAAATTTTAAATGTACTATACAGTCAGGTGAAAGAGTAAGTACAGTCTATAGAAATTGTTTACTTTTTCAACATATTTTTTTAACTGTCAAACATTAGATCTTCATTCAAACAATGCCTACAGATAAAGGTAATATACTTTTAATAAATAGTATTCTGTTTTCTATTGATGTGTGGTGTCATCTAAGGCAATCAGAAATATACCTATGAGTTTAGCATAAGAATTTAGCATTAGTGTCGGTTCACACAGGGGCGACTTGTCAGGCGACCTAGCCGCCTGACAAGTCGCCTCCCGTTCTGTACAATGGAACCATTCTAATAGGAGCGACGCAAGTCGCTCCGACTTAGAAAAAGGTTCCTGTACTTCTTTGGGGGCGACTTGCATAGACTTCTATACAGAAGTCGTTTTGCAAGTCGCTCGGTGAGGCGACCTGCAAGTCGTGCCACCCCTGTGTGAACCGGGGCTTAGAGTTTCAAAGTATCTGAAAATTATAACTTTACTGTTAGGCCCCTTTCACACGGGTGATCCGATCAGGTCTGCCTGTCAGTTTTTCAGGATGACCTATTCGAATGGTCCATGCATTTCTATGGACGAGCAGGTGTAAGCGGACTTGTGTCTGTTTACACCCTCCTACCTCCAGGCCCAATCAAGCCCGATAAAAAGAAGTGGAGAAGGTTGGTCTCCTCTTCGGTTTGGGCGAGCTGGATCGGAGGCAGCCGGGTGTAAACCAACAGAGTCTGTTTACTCCTGGCCACCCATAGAGCAGAGTGGAGTCTGTCTATGGCCACTCTATATAAACTGAGCAGAAAAGGACCTGACATCTGACACACTGTGCTCCGATTAACTGGGGATCTGTAGGTGGATCCCCCGCTGATTGAAATACAAACCTCCTGTGTCAAGGGGTCCTTAGTGAAATCTACAAGTGGCATAAATTTCAAACAACTGTTGAGTTGTCCAGGACTGGCCAGCCCAGCAAATTTAGGTCAAGAACTGACTGCTTGATGTCTCCAAGAACCCACCGCTTGATGTCTCCAAGAACCCCAAAATTTTATTGTGGAATCTGCAAATAATTATTTCAACTGTTGGTGTCAATGTGCACACAACTATAATCAGAAAACGATTGCACCAATTTAACCTGCATGAGAAGTCTGCCAGGATAAAAGCATTTGTTGTTCAAAATGAATATTACAGCAAGACTAAAGTTTGCCATTTAACATATAGGCAAAGACTAGAACTGCTGGAACAATATTTTATGGACTGAATAAAGTCAGAGTTTTTTTTGCCATAGTTACAGTAGACATGTTTGGCACAAACTGAATACAGCATTTTAGGTGAAGAGTCTCATACAAACTGTGAGGCAAGGTGGTGAAAATAATAGGGTAACTTTGCTGCTTCAGGACTTGGGCAGCTGGCGGTCATCAGCTCAAAGCCTGCTGTCGGCTGACGTCACTTAGACATGCCATTCTCGGGAAAGATGCCTAGACTGTCATCTGGCTCATCCTCTCAGCGATGAGCCAGCCCCTCCCTCCCCCTCCACAGCCCAGCACTCCAGTGAGCGCTGGAGGGAAGAGCAGAGAGCCGCTGACTGACAGTCATGACTCTCTGCTCAGAGCTGAGGAGAGAACTGAACGATCAGCAGTGTTTTATTGCTCGATTCTCACTGCAGAGATGGCTCGATCCTATACTGCATACACCTAGGTAATTATAATTGTTTTGTTTTTTTTTTAAATCCCGTACTTCTCTTTTAATAAGAATGTGAGGCCACTGTTGTGTAAGTTGAGGTTAGATTAGAGATAGACCTTTTAACACTACAATGGTCCAAAGTACACTAGAAAATACACAAAGGAATGATTTAAAAAGAGGAAATTTGGGGTTTTTGACTACTGCAGTACAAGTCCTGATTTGAATCCCATTGAACTGTTGTGGGAGAAGGAAAGGGAGGGGCGTTAAAGGAACAGTTTATACACGGAAACCCACAGACATTATGCAACTTGATTGGTCAATTTTCACAAAGCCAAGATCAAAAACTGGTGGGCAGTTGTACAAAATGCTTATAGTAAGTCATTCTGCAAAAGGAAGCAATAGTAGCTGCTGAACCAAAGAGTGTACCTATGCTTTGTACAGTACACCATTGCATCTTGTAATATTTTTATTACACAAATGATTGAAAAAAGCGAATTTTCTTGTATATTTAGTCAAGTATACCACCTTTATCCATAGGCACTGTTTTGCCTGTTGAAATATGTTGAAAAAGTCAACTATTTCAATGAGGTATACTAAATGTTCACATGACTGTAGGAGTTAAAACCAGATTGGAGTTGGCTTGTTGTGTGCTGCCACCTGCACATTTTCGCTGCTGTACTTTTTGTTAAACCACAGCCTAAAACAATTCACAATGACAGCTCACAGTGCTGTCAGATTTGGGCAAAACATGGCGCTCTGTGAGCAGATGGTCTCCAGTGTGCCATGTTGCTGGTAAGAACTTACCAGTTAGCAAAGATTGTACACAGCTTATCTGTTCTCCGAACCTCTTTTTTTAACCAGATAGAGGAGAAGCATGGCTAACACCCAACCCAAGTCTACAGGAATAAGTTTAAAGTCTAGCACTCTGCATCCACAAAGAGCAAAAACCTTCTGTATTGTAAACTAGGCATTCAGCCTATTCATAATAACTTACCGATTACTATGCTAGTAATGGCTACAATTTAGTTCTAGCTTCGATGTTATTGAAAATCTGTTTTCATTCGACTATGAAGATACCTGAAAAACTAAACATGTACGTAGTATAGATTTCACTTCATTTAATATGGTACATTGTTCAGGGTAATAAGCCTTGGCAATCCCAAGGGAAGTATTTCATCATACGATTTTTTATGTGAGCCCTCTTGAATATTTAATAAAGATTTTCCTAATTTTAAGTACAAAATACTGTGTGATAGTTCAGGCACAGAGCACAAAGTGCTTTGGAGATTTAAAAAAAAAAAATGGTTCCTGCTATACTCTGAGTGTCGTTTTTTTGACATAATTTGTTGCTTTGATTAAGCAGAAAGACAAATTAAAGTGGCTCTAAAGGCAGAAGGTTTTTTATCTTAAAGGATAAGTTCACCTTTTCAGAAAAAATAATAAATGCACATGCAAAATGCAAAATATGTGCATTTATTATTTTTTGTTTTGGGAGCCTGTAAAGCATTGCACCAGCGATCAGCAGATGACTGATGCCATGCAGGTCTCCTAACATAGAAATCTCCCGTGCTGTTCAAGGTGAATGAAAACTTGATCTTTAAGGTGCAATCCACAAGTGATAAGGTTGGCACGCTTACCAGAAATGGTGTACTCCTTTACTGTACAGCATGTGAGTCAAACAGGCAATCACAAGGGAAAACCTCAACAGGATTCCACCCGGAACGGTAGATGTTTAGAGAATGAGCCCCATCCGGTATTGAGGGAGAGGTTCCAGCATCAGAAGGTAGGCTCCAAGATGTGCGGTGGACCGCGTGAGATGTTGAAGTGATCCACAATGATATGTATAAATAACAAACAGCCGCACATAGTGTAACCCAGTATGGTATGTTTAATGTATAAAAAGAGGGTGTACAACTGATGCGTTTTGTCTTATTGGACAGCATCACCCCAGATGATGTCCAATAAGACTAAACGCGTTGGTTGTTACTCGTGGAGATTTGTCTATACAATTACAGGATACAAGCATTTTTATTGGAATTTTTGTAAGTATACACCCCCTTTTTATACAGTAAACCTACCATACAGTGTTACACTATGTGCGGTTGTTTGTTTTTTATACATATCATCGTGGATCACTTCAACATCTGACGCGGTCCACCGCACATCTTGGAGCCTACCTTCTGATGTAGGAACCTCTCCCTCAATACCAGATGGGGCTCATTCTCTAAACATCTACCATTCTGGGTTGGATCCTGTTGAGGTTTTCCCTCATGATTGTCTGTTTGACTCACATTCTGTACAGTATACAAATACACCATTTCTGGTAAGCGTTCCAACCTTATCACTTGTGGATTGTACCTTAAAGATCAAGTTTTCATTCACCTTGAACAGCATGGGAGATTTCTATGTTGTGAGGTTTCTTTTCTATGATGGACTATCCTATGATGTTCATTCATGAACTTTGAATAACTTCGAACATTGCCTAATTTTATTTTTCACTTATATTACACTCATCATTTTTTTATCATTATACATTTTCATGTCAGTAATTGTTCATTCACCAATTATTCATACCTTGGCAGAACCCCTAGGGACCATCAAAATGTTCTTGTGGACCATCAGTGGTCCACGGTCCACTGGTTGCTGACCACTGTGCTGCTAGTACATCTAACACTATCCAGATTACCAATGCTGCTGTCTGCTGTGCCTCCTGTGCTCCTTCATCCATAGTGACGGCATTCTAATACAGGAGGTGTGTTACTGACCAGATCAACAGGTGACAATAGAGGGAAAAGAAGCTTAAAAAAAATAATGCAGCCACCACATCTAAGGAATGGTAAGCTGCAGGATATTATATTTTTGGTTTTGTGCGTAATACCAATTTAGCTTTGTTCTAAAATTTAACTCCTAAAACATATCTGTAAAACTTTACTAAACACTAAGGCTGCATTCACACTTGGTGATCTGGAATCACTTTAATTCTTCCTGTAATTCCAAATCACAGAAAAACACACAACGCGTGTTTGGGTGCCTTTATTCTTAACCACTTCAGTACCAGGCACTTTCACCCCTTCCTGCCCAGGACAATTTTCAGCTTTCAGCGCTGTCGCACTTTAAATGACAATTGCGCAGTCAAGCAACACTGTACCCACTACTAAATTTTTATCATTTTCTTCTCTGACGGGCACTGATGAGGCGGCACTGATGAGTTGGCACTGATGAGGAGGCATTGATATGTAGAATTGATGGGCACTGATAGGCGGCACTGATATGCAGCACTGATGGGCACCAATAGGCGGCAGTAATGGGCGCTGATAGGTGGCTGTAATGGGCACTGACAGGTGGCAGTGATTGGCGGTACTGATTGGCACTGACAGGTGGCACTGAAGGGCAGCACTGATGATGAGGTACTGACAGGTGTTACTGTAGGGCACTAGTGGGCACTGATTTGCACTGATATGGGCACTGATTGGCATTGTGATGGGCACCTACAGCTGTTTCTGATGGGACACTGACTGGCAGCTGACGGGCACCTTTTTGGCAGCTGTGGTGGCACATCTGATGGGGCTGTGCTGATAATCAATGTGCTGACTATCAGCACAGACCCCCCCCCCTCCTGACAGGGAGAGCTGCCGATTGGCTCTCCCAGTCAGTACCTTTAACCGGCACTTCCTGGTTCACGCGATGATCAGCTGTGATTGGTCACAGCTGATCATGTGGTAAGGAGCCTCTGAGCTCCATACCAGGATAGGAGATATGATGTGTCAGGAGCTGGCAATTAGCCAACAGCTGAGCAGCCAGCTCAGAGAAGGAAGGGCTGGGCTCAGCCCTGACACTAGGGTCCTCCTATTCCGTCTGTATTAAACTGTATTGTAAATGTACTGCCCCCCCACTCTACATTGTAAAGTGCTGAGTAAACTGTTGGCGCTATATAAATCCTGTATAATAATAATATAATAGCGGTCTTGTGACTTTTATCTTTGTCCAGCCGAGCACTAGTTAAAGCCTGTAGGAGGCGTTTTCATTCTCCTCTGACTGTCCTATGAGGCTGCATGACCCCTGACCCTCTGTCTGGACAGTGCTGATTGCATGTGCAGAGTGCCTCCTAGGGCTCCCTACTTGTGCTATCAACAGATGGATTGGAGACAGTAAAAGGGGAGGATCAGAGAAGACAGGATCAAACAACCTTTTTACACAATGCGGAGAATTTAATTGCACTTTAATGGCACCCTAAATGTGGCAGGATTCTGATGTGATTATCGTGCAAAAGAATTGCGCAGCAACTGTGGCAAAACGCTTGTTTAAAAGTCACACTAAGCTTGTTGCTCAAAAATCAGCAGGACCTTCTTTTGGGCCACAAACGCTCAATGGGCAGCCCATTGAATTGAATGGGCTGCCTTATGCGGAAACGCATGTAAATCGCTCTTTCAGAATGGCAAGTGGGAGCGATATCTGAACAGAGCCTAACGCTGATAAACCCCACCTTAACACCTAAAATGCAAGACTTACCTGAATAGTGCTAAATTGAATACTCTTTCCAGGCTTACATGAAATGGGGTGGATGACCCTCTAGCCTTCATCATAAAGTGGAACAGGTGCAGCATTACAAAAGGTCTCGGAAGTTGTAGAAAGTTGCATAGGAAAACGGTGCATGTGATACTCACAGATAACGAAGGTTTACAATATAGTATTAATGGGGTTTTCCATTTTTACCAAAGCCAATCAACTTAGTACAACTTACAGGGAACTTGCATTGCTTCTGGTTATGTTTGGCTTGTAAGCAATCTCTGACTCAAGGCAGCAATAAAGTAAAGAGCAGTGTTAGGATCACATTTATTAATTCCTCTAAATCTTATCTAAACTCTCTGGGAAGTAATTTGCTTAAAGTGGTTGTAAACCCTTACATATACTCAGTGAAGTGACCAGTGATACACAGAAATGAAACAAATCCTCCTACATAAAGAGGAACTGCAGTCTGCTCACATAATTTGTAATAAAAACATCTTTGCCATTCGCTTCCCCCCAACCACTTTGCATATTATTTTATATATACTGTGATTCTGTACTTTCCAAATAAGCTGCTAAAATCTCCCTCCACTAAGTCTGGCTGCATCCATTTTAACTGTGGGCAGCTGAAGCTGCTGCCTGTTCACTTCCTGGATTTCCACAGACGCACAGAGGCACACCTCCAGCCGTGCAGCGTTTATTGGCCCTCTTTATCAAGAGGGGGGGAGTTTGGGACTTTAAATGAGGTACATTATATGTACCTCCATCCCGGGTACGAGTACATAAACAGAAAGGGGAATGTGGGACTTTAAATGAGGGAGTTGACTTGTGGAGCTAGAGTGGTTGGTAAACATTATTTATTTGTAACAATAATATAAAACAGATAAAAAAAAAAAAGTATTTTCATATATCTGCACATACACATGGCATAAACGTAATAGATACATATATGTCAACTTGGCACCACATAAGAGATAGTAAATATTAATAAAGTATAATACAAGGTATTTCCTATTAGTAGGCATTGGTAGCCCATGTGCAAAAGAGCTGCTGTAAGATAGATGCACATACACATGAGTGGTTACATACTACTCATTAAATATTGAATGTATAGAAGATATATATGGGCCAGTGAATAGGTAGTGAGCCAGGCTTGACTAAGCACTCCACAGAAACTCGACGCGTCTGCCATTCATCAATAGTTGGGTACAGAAGTAAATTGTAAATACAAATGGATATGTAGTATTAATTAATATGTCCTACCCCTTTAAGGAGAGAAAGAAATCTGTACTCACAGGTCGGCTAAAACACTGTACTTGGCTGGCAGCGAGGAAGATGGGACCCCAAATGGTTGTCTGTTCCGGAGCTGTGGCAAGGGACCCCACCCCAGCCAGGAAAACACCCACATGGCATGCCCGACTGCCACAGCACATTCCATATGTGTGGGGAGGATTGCAAGTATGGTGTTCTGGAAAAAATATATAAAAAGATGTGAAAAACCATGTGAAAAAAGTGTAAAAAGGTGAAAAAATGTGAAAAGTGAAAAAACATGAAAAGTGTTTGAAAATAAATAAATAAAAAAGAAAAAAAAAAAAAATATATATATATATAATGATATGTGTATGTTCTAATGAGTGTTATGTGTGTATAAATATACACACACACACAATAGTACATGGGTGTGTTGCATATGTCAAAAAAAAAACACATTGGCCCTCTTATGACTCACCCCCCCTCCCTTCCTGGCAAACTCATGAGAGAGAGAGCTGTGCATGATGTCATAAACCTTGGCGTTTTACCAGACAAGAAGCAGGAAGTGGGCTGTATAAGGTGTTTACTGGCAGAAAAAAAATGTTTTACTATCCAAAGTTAAAACAACAAGGGCAGAAGATTTAATAGATGGAAAGATGAAAAAAATGACTGAAGTTCCACTTAAGTTGTACCTGTCTCTTTGCAGTCTTCTCTTCTTTACAGCCATTCAAAGTCCAGAAGTTATAAAGCTTGTCTGAGTGGGTAAAAAAAAAAGTAGGCAGGGAGCTGAAGTTAGACTCTGCAGAGCTCAGTGAGGAGAGCTCTGAGAGCTGATTGGAGGGAAGGGACACACCCCCCTTCACACAGCACACAGGAACAGAGCTGAGGCTGTCAATTAGCTGGAGCTCCCCCGTCACCTTTTTTCTCTTGGTGTCAAGAAAACTTGTCAGAAGTGACTCATGCTGATAGCAGAGGAACAAAACATTAATTAGAAATTACACTTAGTGCTCTTAACCACTTCCCAACCGCCCACTGTGGATATACATCAGGACTTTGATGTTAAATACTGTTGTTATGGCAGCAGATAGCTGCCATAATCCCAATATATTTCACCACGGCCGGACTATCATCTTTCACATAAAAGTGGTCTCAGCGGCGGATTCGCCGTAAGATCACTTTTATGGGCGGCGGGAGAATTGTTCCGCCGCTTCCCGGTACGCTCCGCTGCTTACCGGAGCCGTCAACATCGGCGGAGATGATCCGATCCTGGGTACAGATGGGCAGCAAGTTGAGTGAGGGCATGATGGCCCCCACTTGACTCTATGCCCTTGGAGGATGGTAGCGACATCAAACGTCACTTCCGCCCTCCAGCCTTAAAGGGCCCTTTTTTTTTTTTTTTTATTGCCAAAAAAAAGAAATTTTTTATTTTATTTTGTATTGCTTTTAAGTGTAATTGTGTGATATGAGGTCTTTTTAATCCCAGATCTTACATTAAAGAGGCCCTGTCATGCTTCTTTCTATTACAAGGGATGTTTACATTCTTTATAATAGGGAAAAAAACAAATTTTAAGGGCCAGTGTAAAAATAAAAAGTAAAATAAATAAGGGGGAAAAAAAGATGAAGCATCCTGTCCCCCCCCCTACCTCACATGTGTTCAAACTGCACATGTGAGGTATCACCGCGATTGTTAAAGCGAGAGCAATAATTCTAGCCATAGATCTCCTCTGTATCTCAAAACTGGTAACCTGTAGAAATTTTTAAACTTCACCTATGGAGATTTTTAAGTGCAAAAGTTTGTGACCATTCCACGAGCGGACGCAATTTTGAAGCGTGACATGTTAGGTATCAGTTCACTCGGCGTAACATTATCTTTCACATCATAGAAGAAAATAGGGCTAACTTTACTGTTCTCTTATTTTTTAAATCAAAAAAGTGTTTTTTTTATTTTCCCAAAAGAATTGGGTTTGTAAGACCGCTGCGCAAATGCGATGCAACATAAAGTATTGCAGCAATCTGCTGAAAAAAATATATAATGTTTGTGGGTTCTAAGTAACAAAACTGATTTTAACTTGTAAACAACAAGTGTGAAAAGTAGGCTTGGTCCTTAAGTGGTTTAATTGAGATAAGTACACACCATAGAGGAATATGATTTGTTCATATTTCATGCCTGAGGTTTACAACCACTTTAATATTCATAAGAAAAAAAAAAAGTTTCCAAGAATGTGTACTGAAGACAGAGTTAAAAAAAAATGTATGTGTGTTTATTCATTTCATATACATACAAACATATATATATATATATATATATATATATATATATATATATATATATATATATATATATATATATATATATATATATATATATATTTGCCCCCTGATGAGATGAGAGACCTTTTTCGAGAACTGACGGCGAAGGTGAAGTCAATGGGATTGATTTCAGCAGAGCTGGAAAAGATGCTGATGCCTTTGTTTCTGTGCTCGAGTATCCGGAGCTAAAAATAAGTATTCTGACATAATTGTTGACCGAGATCTGCTTTTTTTTTTTTTTTTTCAAAGGACATTTTTGGCAACTCCCATCTTTTATCCTTGTTTAAATAAACAGGCCAAGACTTTGGCCATGACTAGAGTAAAATCCATGCCTGCCTGCTGCCTAAAGGCTTCATTAATTTTAACACCAGTTCTAATCGACAGCTGGCATGGAGCAGATGCTACCTTTTCACTGTAGTGCTTAGATGAAGAAAACATTATCTAAGTGTATGCAGTTCGTGTTGGGGCACTGAGCTATGGAAAAAAAGGAAAAAAGAGGCAGGAATAGTTTCTTAAGCTATTCTTTGCTTTTCATCTCTTATGTTCACTCAAGCTTAATGGCATGTAATGTGATGTCAGTAAATCCACAAGTTCCCTAGAGAAAGTCTTGTGTGCGTTTGCGTTTTTATTCCCTCATTTTATTCTAACATTTAATTTGTGGTTTGATGATGAAAAGGGAACATTTTATTAGATGTGTCAAGTCTTGCATTGAAGTCTCTTCTCCAATCTATGTATATGTAGTTCAGTTAGTGTGTTCCCAATTATAGTTTGGAGCATGCAGTTTCCTGTTTTGAGGCTTGAAGGTTGTTTGGGCATCTCTTCATTCAGAGATTGAGGAATGTTTTTTTTCTTGGCTGGGACCATGATTTTCCATTTTTTTCCTATTGTGACATTTGTTTATAGTGGTAGTGTAAGACCAATTACCCACTGCTTGATATTATTCTTAACCAAAAAGAGTGGTGACATTCAAAATTAACTCCCTCTTTCATAAATTGTCTGAAAACCCACTAAATATCCAATTAGTCAAACACTAATATGACATTCATAAAAATATAAAATATTCTAATACAACAAAATTAAAATTTACAATAAATTATTGTGCAACATTATGTCCCAATGTGAAAAAGGTCTACACAAATGAAAATATAACTCTTAGGGCTCTTTCACACGGGGATCCGTATGTCCGTTTTTCATCCTTCCGTTTTCGGATGAAAAACGGACATACATGTATCCCTATGGAGCATCGGATGTCAGCAGTGACATGTCCGCTGACATCCGACCCGCACCGATCCGAAAAGTGTAACGGAGGAAAACCCTACTTTTCCATCCGTATTCGGATCGGATCAGGTGACGACGGACTCTACGGTCCGTCATCATCCGATCCCCCATAGGGGAGAGCGGCGCTCTGACAGGTCCACACTGTGCAGCGACGGACCTGTCATTTTCCTGCTCAGCGGGGATCGGCGGAGCGATCCCTGCTGAGCAAGAGGGTGTTCACGGGGCGGATCATCACTGATCCCCCCCGTGTGAAAGAGCCCTTAAAGTGCTGTTTATCCCCAGTCACCCAAGTGGACACGCAGAACCTTTTGATTAAAAAAGATCAGAGTGCTCTTCCTTTCTCATAGGGAACATGTAAAGAATCCTTACATGCAATCTGATATCCTCCTACGTTATTTAAAGCGGTGTTCCGCTGTATAAAACTGACAAAGATGATGTAATAAAAATGTATTACTCACTTTTTTTGTTTGACAAAAATCATGATGTCCGTTTTCTTATAAAAAAGAAACTTAGAAATGTTCATCTTGAATGTTTTCATCTTGCCTGTGGGCATGTGAAGCCAACAGGCATCCTCTTCCGGGATACGGTGCTGCTGATTGACCAGCATGCACCACCCATTCTATCCCCGATCTCGCGCATGCGAAATAATCTTTCATCGGAGCGCCGTCAACTGCTCAGGTTGCCATCACAACAGGCGGCGTTGTCGGAAGTGCCCGCCTCCGTTGTGATGGCAACAAAGCCCTCTGCGCTGCCCACTGACTCCTGGGAAATGATGACACACATCTCCCGGGAGCAGTAGCGAGCGGAGGTACCGAGGGAAGTGACCTCAGTAGCCCAGGCACTGAACAAGGCAGATTTTGTGGGACCGCATAGCAACAGGGAAAAAAAGGTAAGTAAAAAAAAAAATTTCTCCAATTTATTTTTTTTTATTGATTTCATGCACATTTATGAATTTTTGTTTTTTTGGGGTGGAACACCACTTTAAAATTATATTAAAGCGCTCCTGGCCCCTCCCTTCTGCCGAGTGCCCCCACAGCAAGCAGCTAGCTTTGGGGGCACCAAGCCGCTGCTCTGTGTGTCCATTCAGACATGGACCACAGTCCATATTCCCATCGCACACGTTCCTGGAATGAGCTCCTTAAGTTACTGGGTGCTGTAGTGACCGCCAGCTGAATACTGGAACCTGTGCGATAAGTAGATATTTGCCAGTACACCAAGGATTATCAATTTCCTCCAAACGGTTTTTACTCAAGAAAGATCACATCACAAAATAGTATAGTGCTATACTATTGCACTATACTATACTATTTTGTGATGTGATCTTTCTTGAATAAAAACCGTTTGGACGAAATTAATGATCCTTGGTGTACTGGCGAATATCTACTTATCTTTCAGACATGGAGCCGCAGCTGGGCACCGCCCCCTCTCTCTCCTCCCCCTCTTTCTCCTCATTAGCTCACTGACTTTGGCAGTAGCGGAAGTCAATGGCATTCACTGCTGTCTCAGCTAAAAAGAGGAAGAGTCCCCGGACAAGTGAAGCTCTCGTGTACACCACTGGATTGAGATGGGGCTCATGTAGGTATTAGGGGGGCTGCTGCACATAGAATGCATTAAAGCGGAGTTCTGCCCACCGCTGCAAAAATTAAAAGCCAGCAGCTGCTGACTTTTAATAATCAGAAACTTACCTGTCCCGGAGTCCAGCGATGTGGGCCCCACAGCTGATGTTTCCATCAGCTGTCGGGTGCATGCCGCCTCCATTGCGAGTAAGGGAACCCTACTGCGCATACGCAAGGCTCCGCTCCTCTTTCCTACTGGCCCGGTGGCCAGGGAAGGAGGAGGGAGCCCGGATGGTGACGTCAATCCCCGTGGCTGAGGCTTCTGGAAGTGGGAACAGGATACCTGTTAAAAACAGGTATCCTGCCCCCCCTCCCCCTCGAAAGGTGCCAAATGTGGCACCTGAGGGGGGAAGGAGTACAACGAGCGGAAGTTACACTTTTGGTTGGAACTCCGCTTTAAGGTAAAAAAAAACTTCTGCTTTTTGAACCATTTTAAAAATCTCATCTATAATGGTGCCCACATGGATGAAACAAGCAAAATCCATATTGCTTTCTGTATTAAAAAAAAAAATAGTTAAAGTGGTTGTAAACCCTCTAAAATACTAGCTCCTTATGAAATACTTAACTTAGATCGAAGCTCCTGCAACGGTCCTGGCACACTGCTCTGCCCGGTGACATGTCTCCCGGAGTTATTTTCGGGTATCGTGGGCTCCGGGGCTGTGATTGGCCAGAGCTGCGATTACGTCACTCCCGCGCATGCTCCGCCGGTAGCGGCACGTCGGCTGAAGCAGTTCCTGCAGTTTCTCCTGATATATTTATATTTTGTATTCTTCAGTCCTTCCACCATTTTTGTGTGTCTGGATTCTGTGTAATGGGCAGTCAGTGCCCAAAACATACAAATGCAAGAAAACAGGATTGCTTCCCTACCACAGGAACACTCTTTTCTCTTATAATGCATTCTAAAGGGAGAAAATAGCTTTTTAATTAAGTCAATTAATACTGAATTTTGTTAACACCAAAGAGTCCTATGTCTGCCACTACACCAGGTGTCATCACATATTTTCACATATGCGACATTGCTGCTTTCAGTATATCAGGTGTCTCAGTGGAGTTCAGTAAATTTTTCAAAAGCACTAAAATGTACACGGTTTAATGGCTGTTATTTTGTGATTTTCAAAAATCCCATTCGCTTTTCTTAATGTATGCATTTGCTAATTTACAGCCCAATTTTAAAATATGGTGACTACATTTGTTTGGTAATAATGATTTGTCCGTCTCTTAATTTATAGATTAATAAAGACTTACATGTATACATACTTTAGGAGTAAACTATAGTAAGCCTACTTTTTGTTAATTGTTTACAGCCTGCTATCAATAAACAGAAGTTTATGTAAAATCAAAATTTTCTGCACACAGACATGAACAATTTTGTTGGTCCCAAGAAAAGAAGAACACATAACTTTGTCTAAATATCCCATAGTACCTTGCTGCCTGCAATCGGTGAATACTGTGCTGATTCTGCCTCCTTAAAAAGGTTGTAAACTCTCTGTCACTCAGCAGCCCCCCCCTCCCATTTTTCTCACCTGATCCTGTGTGTTCCCATGGCAGAGACGCACTCTAATCCTCTGGCCGGGGTTCTCAGCTCTTGATTGGAGAGATTGATAGCAGCGCAGCCATCGGCTCCCGCTGCTGTCAAACAAATCCAATGACGCGGGCGATGGGGGGCGGGGTCAAGTCTGGCATTCTGTGTCTATGGACACAAATGCTGGACTCGGAAGCGCGCCCTCACGGTAACCCCCTGGGAGGGTGATTCTCCTAGGGGGTTTCCAGATGCTAGGAGGAGCCGCGAGCGCCACCGGGGGACCCCAGAAGACGAGGTTCGGGGGCCACTCTGTGCAAAACGAACTGCACAGTGGAGGTAAGTATGATTAAAAAAACGAGGGTTTAGTAACCCTTTAAATGCCTCCTCCCAGCAAATCTGTATTTCAGGCTCTGTGCCATGTGTGACATAGCAATGCATATTCGCAGGGCATTTCAAGATACGTAAATATGTGGGTGAGTAAGATAAATATCTCCACGCCACTAATTAGATACAGGCATACCCCACTTTTAAGTACCCAATGGGGTTTATTTACTAAATCTGGAAAGTGCAAAATCAGGCTCACTTCTGCATAGAGACCAATGAGCTTCCAGGTTTTATTTCCAAAGCTTAATTGAACAAGCTGGGGTTAGAAGCTCATTGGTTTCTATGCAGAAGTGAGCCTGATTTTGCACTTTCCAACTTTAGTAAATAAACCCCATTGTGTACTTAAAAGTGGGGTATGCCTGTAATTGCTAAACTGCTGCAAGCGGTTAAACCAAAACCACAAAAAGTGTAAAAATAAAAAATTAATAGTGTTGCGCTATATTAAATCTAATAACTATCCATAATAAAGTTTAACTGAAATCCAAGTGACAGTGTGCTACATGTTAAACAACCATAATTGTGCTACATAACAAATAAAGTGACAATGTGCAAGTAATTAAATGGCCTGGGTACAGCACTTTTTAGTACTCTCTCATATCTTTTTTTGGATCCATCTAGCATCTTCTTTCATACCACCTATAGATGCATCTGGTTTAGGCTTTATATTAATCTTCGATTTTTATATGTTATTTCTGAATTTATTCTCCTTTGCTGCACTCAATAGTCATTAAGGAAATGGCCGCTATGTGAGACTAGGTCATCGGACTTCAGTATAATGGCCGTGACTTTTGCCATAGATAAACATCTATGAAAAAATGGCCGCCACTCCATTTCCCGTTATTGTGCTATGGGAAAATGGCCGTCCAATTAGTTCTATTGTAAGCATATATTAGGACACTTCCAGGACCAGTAATCTTCCCCTGATGAAGTCACATGACCGCGACGAATACGCGTTGGGACGTACAGGCGTCAGAAGTGACGTTGGCGAGCTCGCTCCTTGTTTTTTTTTTTTTAATTGTGTATGAAATGAAATGTGAGTACTCAAGCCTTTTTTACTTTAATAAATTATTTTAAAACGTACTACACCATCGAGCATTCCCCCTTCTTTTTTCCTCTACATCCCCAATACCTACCTATCGAGGTTACGCTGATACTGGCCATGTTTGGCAGCGTGTTTGGTTTTGGAAGGACGGACACAAACCATCATACTAAAAACACCAGATCTGGTAGTCGGCCAATATCAGGACACATAGGGAGTATATCTGTTATCTCCAAAAATATACCTATATGCTGTTACCTTATAGCCATACGGTAAGGGACATCTAATACATTAGTGTATCGCACTGAAGATAAGAACCTGCACTTTATATAGATGTTTTTTGCACAGAAGAAGAAAAGTCACGAGTTTTGCACATTGTGTTATTTTATTTACCACAAATATGAAAAGGACACATTTTTTAGATATTTTATGTTATCTTATTTATTTTAAAGAAGAAAAGGATATCTTTAGCTATATATATATATATATATATATATATATATATTCTTCTAATTCTTCTAGATTATTGCTCTGAGGAACGTGTCACTTATTTTATTCCCATACCCAAGCCATTTTATTACTTGCACATTTGCACGTTGTCACTTTATTATGTAGCACAGTTATGGTTGTTTAACATGTAGCACACTGTCACTTTTCTGTGTATGGTAAATATGTGGGATTCTTCAAAAAAACATTTTCATATTTCAAGACTGTTCAAGTTTATAGGTTTAGGGAAGAAATAATTGAAATACAATGTGTAAATTAATATATGATTTTCCATTTTGACCAAAGCTACACTTTAATCTGTCCTTCGGGCATAGAAGGCACCGCTGGCAAGATGTAAACTTTTTAGTCCATAATAAGTATCAGAAATAGCTCCAATGCTATGTTTGGGGTCAGGGAGTGATTCCAGGTTTGAGCTGTCTTGATGACAGATATAATGCCCTGTACACACGACCGGTTTTGCCATCGGAATAAACTCTGAATGTTTTTCTGACTGAGCTCCGATGGAATTCCGCTCAAGCTGTCTTGCACACACACGGTCACACCAAATTCCGACTGTCCAGAACGCGGTGACGTACAACACGTACGACGGGACTAGAAAACAGAAGTTCAATAGCCAGTAGCCAATAACTTCCGTCTCGTACTTGCTTCAGAGCATGCGTCGTTTTTGGTGCATCGGAAGAGCATACAGACGAGTGGTTTTTCCGATAGTAATTTGTTCCGTCGGAAAAATATAGAACATGTTCTCTATCTAAGTCCGTCTGAATTTTCGATGGAAAAAGTCCGATGGGGCATACACACGGTCGGAATATACGATGAAAAGCTCCCATTGGACTCAGAGAAATTCCGCTTGTGTGTACATGGCATAAGAAGTAAGAAAAAATGGGGATAGGGTGAAAAAAAAAGAACAGGAGGAAAGGAAGGTAGTGATCAATAGTTTATATCTTTTCACACTTCTTTTCTTTATTCTGACATACCAAATAGGTACCGTAATCACTTTTCAGGAGGAATGAAGCATTGCTTCAGTGCGCTGTAAGGCCGGCCATAGATGGTTCAAATGTTAGCCGGTTAAGCAGGAACTTGCTGAGATTCGAACCATGTATTGGCAGGCTTTATGTACCAAGTAGATCGCTTTATCAACTTGGGTACAACCTGCCTGCTGGGCTTTACATAAGATTATCGCTAGTAATAACCGTTTTGTCCTGGTGGGGACGGTTCCCCCCCTGCCGGTGGAATACAATGGCTCAGTGGGAGAGATTGCCCTGTCAACACTGTCTGCGTGGTTGCAGGAAAGAAATTTGCTCCGTGTATGGCCTGCCAAAGGGTACCAACAAATCTCTCGACGTTTGTACAACATTATGTGCAGTATAGGCTTCATTCACACAGTCGTGAAAAACTAAACAAAAAAAACCATATATACATTTTTTAATTATGGATCCGAATGCAAATGCATTGTTTTCAATTGGGCCATTCACATAGGTGCGTAAACATGAGCTGCTTTCAGATCCATAACACAGAATCCAAAAATTTGCATCTAAGAACATGCTCTTTATGAGCTTCTGTGCATAAACGCATGTATACAGGTTTGTACTCAAGTAAATGAAAGCAGACCTTCACCCTCTTCCCTGCATTCCTTCCATCCCACCCCACCTCCCATCCTGCAGAAGTATTGGGCTTGTTTTTCTTTACTTTTTTTGGCCATAGATGATTGACACACGTCCTGCCCGCTGTGCCTCCCGGGATGTGCACATCACATATCCCTGGAGGAGGAGGCGGGCCTATCGGCGTGTCATCGAGAGGCCCGGCCACTGAACCCGGAAGAGCCGGCAGGCTTCTTGATGACGTCAGAGAGAACATGGCGACGCGGGACGGAGCTGTGGCTGGGCATGAGTGAATCTCAGCGGGACAATGCTGGATCCACTGGATGGATGAGTATCTAAAATGTGCTATAAGCGGGTACATAAATTTAAAAAATGCAGGTGTTGGCTGAAAGTCCTCTTTTTAAGTCTAAATTTTCATAAAAACAAATTATATATGCATCTTTACGAATTTAAACACATCTATAGGCAAGTATCTTAATGACCATTACACAGCAACTTTTCTTCTGAGAAAACACGTATAATCACATCAGTAAAATTGTTACGGCCGTGTGAATGAAGCCTAGTAAGCACTCGATTTTTTTCCCTTTGTATGGTTAAGTATGTTGTGTTGGGCCTTGCTTGAAGCTAATCCACTGTGAATTACTGGTGCCCATCTAGAGCTAATATTTGTATCCAGCTAATGTACATTATATACTGTGGTGTTCAGTAAGGATTGCCTTCTCTTCAATCTCCCTACTGCACTTAATCTGCTTCATCTCTTGAACTCGATATAAACACAGCTTCAGTCAAAGCATAAAGCAGCAGAAAGAGACTACATTTCATAATTCCTGCTGGGGTCTAAGCCTTAACTGGATGTAACATTCAGACAAGAGCCTGGAAATGGCTTTAAATGACGGAGCAGAGATTTTATCACAGATAATATATTTTTAAAGAAAAAGTTGAGATCTTTCATTAGTAGACCAGTTTATTTAAAGTTTGGTTCACTGTTAGATTCTTACCAATTAAAGGATTTAACTGCAGGCTTTATGTCCTCACACTTGTTCCATGTCATCGACTTGCAAAGATTAAAGCAATTGGTTCAGCATGATGGCCAGAAAACTAGCATTTTCAGAAGGGGCCAGTGATGGCACAGTGCTCCTAGGTTTGCTTTTAGGTAGAGCTCTCATTATAAAATTCCACTTACATAAATCTATAGAGCGCACATCAGTATTACTAAATTACATTCTATTTTTGAGTAATAGGTTCTTACTATGAATAAAATATGCTGTTTTTTTAGGTAACTTGCAGCCTAAACAAAAATGAAATGGTTACAAGGTTCATTGTGGGTACTTAAAGTGGAGTTCTCCTCCCAAAAAAGTCTGCTCCTACAAATTTGATATTAGTACACTTCCAGGGATCCAGCAATGTCCGCACCGGAGCCGATGCTTCAGTCGGCTTCAGTTGCAGGCGTTTGCATTTTAGGTAAGGGAAACCGGCAGTGAAGCTGGTCTGCTACTGCGCATGTACGAGCCATACTGTGCTTTATGAATGGTCCCAAAGTCTTCTGGGACCTGTGTGTGTCCCAAAAGGCTGCAGGGGAAAGGAATGGGGGTTGAATTTCCTCACAGATCACTGTAGTGATCAGACCGGTAGTGGGAGCGGGTACCTGTCAAAACCAGGTACCCTCTCCCATCTTCACCCCCAAAAAATGCCAAATGTGGCAGTGGAGGAGGGTAGGATACAAACAAGTGGAATTTCCCCTTTTGGGTGAAGTTTCCGCTTTAACATCTTTAGAGAATACAGCCGTGACCAAAAGTTTTGAGAACACAAATATTAATTTTCACAAAGGCTGCTGCTTTTTTTTTTTTTAAAGCTTTTTTATTGGCAAAGTCCCTTTTTGCCATGATTAATTTACAAAATCCCCAAAAAAAACATTTCCACTGCATTTGTGAAGAAAGCTTCAGGACCCCCAAGAAAGTCCAGCAAGCTCCAGGACCGTCTCCTACAGTTGATTCAGCTGCGGGATTGGGGCACCACCAGTGCAGAGCTTGCTCAGGAATGGCAGTAGGCAGATGTGAGTGCATCTGCACGCACAGTGAGGCGAAGACTTTTGGAGGATGGCCTGGTGTCAAGAAGGGCAGCAAAGAAGCCACTTCTCTCCAGGAAAAAACATCAGGGACAGACTGATATTCTGCAAAAGGTACAGGGATTGGACAGCTGAGGACTGGGGTAAAATAATTTTCTCTGATGAATCCCCGTTCTGATTGTTTGGGGCGTCCGGTAAAAACCTTGTCTGGAGAAGAAAAGGTGAGCGCTACCATCAGTCCTGTGTCATGCCAACAGTAAAGCATCCTGAGACCATTCATGTGTGGGGTTGCTTCTCAGTCAAGGGAGTGGGCTCACTCACAATTTTGCCTAAAAACACAGCCATGAATAAAGAATGGTACAAAAACTTCAGAGAGCAACTTCTCCCAACCATCCAAGAACAATTTGGTGAGGAACGATGCCTTTTCCAGCATGATGGAGCATCTTGCCATAAGGTGATAACTAAGTGGCTTGGGGAACAAAACATCGAAATTTTGGGTCCATGGCCAGGAAACTCCCCAGACCTTAATCCTATTGTGAACTTGTGGTCAATCTTCAAGAGGCGGGTAAACAAAGAAAAAACGAATTCTGAAAAACTCCAAGCATTGATTATGCAAGAATGGGCTGCCATCAGTCAGGATGTGGCCTAGAAGTTGATTGACAGCATGCCAGGGCGAATTTCAGAGGTCTTGAAAAAGAAGAGTCAACACTGCAAATATTAACTTTATATGAATATTAAGGATGTTTTATTTCCTTTTTTTAATTTTATTTACATTACCTGATCCATCCTCTTCAGACACCGTTTATTGGAACTTCTCACAATCGTCTTCTGCCATTGACAGAGTGTTTCCATCCTGCAATATTCTGCTCACCAGCGTAGAGGCACATATATGCCACAGAGAATAATGGCAGTCCCAGGTATATATGATGAGCTTAAAGTGCATCTTCATCCACCCCCATGTTTTTTTTTTGTTTATCCCTGCTCACCAGATTGCAGTCTCTGTACAGTTCAGATACTTACCCACCCAGTGGATCCAAGACTATCCTAGTGAGTTCCTTTTCTGTTCTTCCACTCCACTGATCAGGTCCCATGCCGCCATGTTCTTAGTGACGTCATTGAGAGGCTGATGGCTCTTCCGGGTTCAGGTGGGGGCCTTCCAATGACATGACGATTTGCCCGCCCTCCCTCCGCCTTTTATGAATGAGAGGCAATGCCTCCTGGGATATGTGACATGTATATCCCAGGAGGCACAGGTAGCACAGTGCACATTTAATTGAAAAAAAGGTCAATTAAAAAAAGAAAAATAGAGCATTCTTTGTGTACTGGAGTGGAGGAAGGGTGGAGAGGAGGGACTTTTCCTTTGAGGGTGAAGATCCACAAGGGGATTTCCATTGCCTGAACATAGAAGATCCTGGCCTTGAGAAGACCTATCTGTCTGCATCTGAGTAAGGCCTCTTTCACACGGGGCAGATCAGTCATGATCCGCCCCGTGAACATCCGCTTGCTCAGCGGGGATAGCTCCGCCGATCCCCGCTGAGCAGGAAGATGACAGGTGCATCGCTGCACACTGTGCAGCGACGGACCTGTCAGAGCGCCGCTCTCCCCTATGGGGGGATCGGATGATGACGGTCCGTAGTGTCCGTCGTCATCCGATCCGATCCGAAAACGGAGGAAAAAGTAGGTTTTTCCTCCGTTACACTTTTCGGATCGGAGCGGGTCGGATGTCAGCGGACATGTCACCGCTGACATCCGACGCTCCATAGGGATGACTGTATGTCCGTTTTTCATCCGAAAACGGATGGATGAAAAACGGACATACGGATCATCCATGTGAAAGAGGCCTAAGGGTTGATAACCGACAGTAAATTTACTGACCGTTTGTAAAATTCAGTGAATTTTACAACTGTCTGTAAATATAAGGGGCTGATAATTTGTCATGCTGTGTTGACTTTTTAGGTGTAAATCAGACAAATTACTTGTTAGGGGTATAGCCAGTGTTTCCATATTGTGTTTAAACTGTTTAAATATTAGTAGTACCGGTTTCCTATATAATTAAGAGTCTAAGAATTTATTTTTGAAAAGTAAACAATACTTTGGCTTTATGGTTATGAAAAAAATAAGTTGATCATTTTGGAGTTAGGATAACACATAATTTTATGTAAAAATTAAGAAACCAGGCTTCTTCTGGTGGCAGGAAAGGAAAACATATCATCTATGGCCTGCCTTATGCCCTGTACACACGACCGGTTTTCCCGTCGGAATAAACTCTGAAGGTTTTTCCGATGGAATTCCGCTCAAGCTGTCTTGCATACACACAGTCACACCAAATTCCAACCTTCCAGAACGCGGTGACGTACAACACGTACGACAGGACTAGAAAACGGAAGTTCAATATCCAGTAGCCAATAGCTTCCATCTTGTACTTGCTTCAGAGGATTGGTTCCGTCGGAAAAATTTAGAAAATGTTCTCTTTTTACGTCAGAATTTTCAATGTAAAAAGTCCGATGGGGGTATACACACGATCGGAATATTTGATGAAAAGCTCCTGTCGGACTTTTTCTGTTGGACATTCCGCTCGTGTGTACACGGCATTAGAGGTTTACTTATTTTAATGACTTCACATTTGTTTTAAGTGAAAAAGTTTACCTGTACGTAATGTTAACTGGAGTACTAAAAGACTGCAGCTATTCGGGTGCCATAGAGAGAGAGGGGGAGAATCCACACCCAAAGGCTGATGGACAGGGGTGGATTCTCTCCCTTCTTTCTCTATTTGGGTGGTGACTGCATGTATCTTATTACCTTTTTGTACCCCTTTCTATTAGATTGTATCCTATTCCTCCTGTCTTGAATTGTATTATAACTGTACCGTCTCCCTTTATATTGTAAAGTGCTTCACAAACTGTTGGTGCTATATAAATCCTGTATAATATATGGTGAAGAGCAACTTGCCCTTATGCTTTTGTTATATCATAGCGTTACTAGTATGAAGCATGAATATCCAGTGAAAATGAAATTCTATTTCATCTATTTGTGGGAATACCACTCTTTATCCCTATATAGCTCTAGAAGATCTTTTAGTTCAACAGTGAATAACGGACACAATAATGGCCTAGCATGTAGATCTTTTTTGATTTATAGAAGCATAAATTCCTTGTAGATCTGGCTGTCCTGTTTTTGATTACATCACTATACCAGCACCTAAGGATATATACATTTTCTGGCTTTCCAGACTTGGCTGCCCATCTCTTTGACATTAAAATATAGTAGCATTTAAAGGCATACATTTTCTGGTTTCTCAGAATTTCCCTTGGTACAAGCTGCTACTGCAGATTCACATATAACTTCTTTTTATTCCCTCGTTTTTCCCCTGTGGGGTTGATTTGTGGCCGTGATTTCCCTTCCATTTACCATACATGTATTTATTATATAAAACTGTAATAAGCTTGCCATAACTCCTCATGAAGCAGGTCCCTACAGTCTGAGAAACGCGTGCAGTGAGCCTCGACCCCACCAGCTATATACAGAAATACGTACAGAAATCATTGGTCCTGATGATAGCACTATATACATTGTATATGGTAATAGCTTTTTACTGCAGGCTTTGTTTGTAATCTACTTTATAAACCCAGCCTATTTTTATGGTTTTATAAGGTTTTTTTTTTTTTTTTTTTTTTTGCATTACCAAAAGTATTAGGATGCCTGCCTTTACACACACATGAACGTTAATAGCAGTCTTATGCCCTGTACACACGACCGGTTTTGCCGTCGGAATACAGACGGGCGTTTTTTCCGATAGTAATTTGTTCCGTCGTAAAAATATAGAACATGTTCTCTATCTAAGTCTGTCTGAATTTTCAACAGAAAAATATACGATGAAAAGCTCCCATCAGACTCTTTCTGTCGGAAATTCTGCTCGTGTGTACGCAGCATTAGTCCGTAGGGTTCAATATTGAGTTGGCCCACCTTTGCAGCGATAACAGCTTCGACTTTTCTGGGAATGCTGTCCGCAAGGTTTAGGAGTGTGTCTATGGGAAAGTTTGACCATTCTTCCAGAAGTGCATTTGTGAGGTCAGGCACTGATGTTGGACGAGAAAGCGTGGCTCGCAGTCTCCTTTCTAATTCATCCCAAAGGTGTTCTATGAGATTAGGACTCTGTGCAGGCCAGTTAAGTTCCTCCACCTCAAACTCGCTCATCCATGTCTTTATGGACCTTACTTTTTGCACTAGTGCGCAGTCATGTTGGAACAGAAAGGGACTATCCCCAAACTGTTCCCACAGAGTTGGGAGCATGAATTTGCTCGAAATGTCTTGGTATGCTGACACCTTAAGAGTTTGTTTCACTGGAACTAAGGGGCCCAGTCCAACCCCTGAAAAACAACCCCGCACCATGATCCCCCCTCCACCAAATTATTTGGACTAGTGCACAAAGCAAGGTCCATAAAGACATGGATGAGCGAATTTTGGGTAAATGAACTTGACTGGCCTGCTCAGAGTCCTGACCTCAACTCGATAGAATACCTTTGGGATGAATTAGAGCGGTGACTGCGAGCCAGGCCATCTTGTCCAACATCAGTGCCTGACCTCACAAATGCGATTCTGGAAAAATGGTCAAACATTCCCATAGACACACTCCAAAACCTTGTGGACAGCCTTCCCAGAAGAGTTGAAGCTGTTATAGCTGCAAAGGGTGGGCCAAGTCAATACTGAACCCTACGGACTAAGACTGGGGTGCCATTAAAGTTCATGTGCGTGTAAAGGCGGGTGTCTCAACACTTTTGATAATATAGTGTATATCTATGATATAGATATAATATATTCTTGTGGCTCCTAAAAAGTCCCAGTTCTTTGACACTTCAGTTCAGCAATTTTCCTGTTTTTCAGTCCAGGATCCTCTAAAAACAAAAATAAGAAAAATCTTGAGGTGGTTCCCCAGTTTAAAATGTAAATAACTTAAATGCTATTTATCAATGGGAAACCTGAGCCTGTACACAACAATGTACACAACCACCTTGATTAAATTAACTTCACATCAGAAGCCTCCCTTCATTTCAGAGCCCCCCCCCTTCACAATAGAGGGCCCCTATACATGAGAGCCCCCCCATCACATTCAAATCTCTCCATCATAGAGCCTCCCAATCACATAGTGCCCTCCATCACATTTCCAATCACACAGTCTACTACCCCCATTACAGAGCACCCAGTTGCACAGACCCCCCATCACAGAGCCCTCTTCACTTCAGAGCCCTACCCTTTGACTCAAGCAATGTGACGGAGGGCAGGTGCTGGAGCTGGTCTGGAGGTGGTGTACTTCTGTCCTCTCATGAATGCTGGGGCTCTGCATGCCGCCTGCCCTAGATCAGCATCGTACTTCACTATGTTGTTGCCAACATCATACCAATGAATAATGCTGTTCTTCCTGGCCCTAGAGTGTCATTGGTTGGTATGGTGCTGCCCCGCCTCCTTTCCCACCATGGCAACACATGAGGCGAACTGGGTCACGTGCTGGCACCACCCCAAGAATCACTTCCACTTCTAGATCACTTCAATCCAGTTAAGAATTCTTCCAAACTTTTGGATGCGTTTTCCCTTGCATTTGCAGTACATTTTTGTGCTTGGCTTTCTTGGCGTAAAGGGCCGCGGTGCAGGTGCAGTGCATTTGAATCGCGTTTAGCGCATTCCCTGCTTGATTTTGGGCTGTCTGTGCAGTTGGAGTGCAGTTCAAAACGCATCCTAATGCATTCAGTGTGAAAGAACCCTAAATTTGGTAGAAGGTGTTTTTTTGAGAAGCAGAACAATTTGGAACAGGGTGGGCATGTACTGTACATAACCCAAAAGTAAAAAAAAAAAAAAAAAAAAATGGGGTATAAGTGTTACTTTCCTGTCTGCTAACGAGAGCTTCTGCACGCCTCAAAGGGTTACTTGCAGCTTTAGAATTCTGTGCTTGTACCTCCTTCCTAATGTTCATCAAGCAATGCCCGAATTCAGATGTGTTTTTCCTAATCATTCATGCAGGGTCTGGCATAGTAAATGTGTGCCATGTGCAATTTTATAGCATCATCAAGGCATTGAAGAAACATTACCTAGAACTTCTAAGCAAATGACCCACAGCTGCCAAAACCTTGAGCACTGAAAGAAATGTGTTTTTTAGGTCCTGTGTGCAGATCAACTGTGTTTTTCAGGAAATATCTGAGCTTTCACAAGCACAAAATCTAAACCATACATATTTCTGGGGCGTTTGTGCCCTGTTTCTGTTTATTTATGTGTAGCTTTTATGAGGTTGTTAACCACTCTTGAATTTATGAATACATTTTTAATTTAGTCCTTTAAATGGACTTAGGTGTCCTTGACATCTGTCATTGCATAGTTCTGAACACGCTCTGCATGGGGCCTTCCGATTGGAGAAAGCCTTACTGTTTCAGAATGTTACAGCATGGTGACCATTTTCACTTCATTGGTCCATCTGATATGTTTTAAATCCCCCATACGAAAGTGCCTTATAGACAAAAAAGTAATCTGAATAGAGTGACTATAGACAAATATTGTATATAGTTGTGTATATCATTAGAAACACCCACTTATTTTTCTTTTTAACTTAATGTAGTATTACCTTGCTCTGAGTAGAGTTTCGGAATGCTGTTTGGATAGAAAAAAATAATTTTATGTTAAAATGAGGATCTGATGCATAAAATGGGGAAACTGGCCCCTCTGGAATACCCCCGGTGTCACAATAGTTCTGGGGATTTCTTTCACATGATTTGGGCATGTTGGAGGGTAAGATGTTTCTGGTCGAACATTAATATATGGAGGAGAATTTGGCTCTTCCAAATATTTAATTGATATTTAATGGGGAAAATCTGCATGGCTCGCAATAAGCATTGCTTTGATTTCAATTGTTTTATGCAAAAAAATCTATTTCTATGAAGTGGAAGGAATTTGATCCCCCTACTCTTCATTTCTGGATAGAACTTAGAAACAATGCACTACCGATGTATAAAATACCATACTCCTCTAGGGGCTGTCCAAAGAAATTTGAAAAAATGTGATCCGGATGGTTGTCCACAGTTTAGAGCAGTGGTCTCCTCCAACTGAACACCAATTATTGGGCACTATGCCTCCTACTGATGCCATCAGTGGGGAACTATTCCTCCCACTAAAATCAATGATGGGGCATTTTCTACTCCCACAATCCACAGTCTGGCCCCCCTAAATCCTGAAGGACAGTAAACTTGCCCTCTGTTTAGAAAGTTTGGAGACCCCTGGTATAAATTAATAAATGTATGTTACCTTTTCTGCTTTATTATGTGTCATCTCTTGAAAATGTGACATGTGACTTTGTCACTGGATCTTTTGCACTTTGTGAAGTTTGTGTCTGTGCTCTCTGCCCTCTTATGGATTATTCCTCCACAATGGAATCTCTGATTGCGAGTAACGCGGGTAATGAGTGTTTCGCAATACGAGCACTGTATTTTTAAAAATCGTAACTCAGTTTTCAAGTGTTGTCTCCCAAAACGAGCATGATTCAGGCCAAAGCCGCGTGCAGTACCGCTTTTGGCCTGAGGTGGGGGGGGCGACGGAGCTAAGCAGAGCCGTACGTCGCCGTTCGGAAATGCACGGAAAGGCCCGAGGACAGCACAGCTGACCTCGGCAAATCTCGGGTAATAAGTCTTTCCAAGGTTTGCTGAGGTCAGCCGAAGTGTCCACAGTCCTTTTCGCCCGTTTCTGAGGCTCTCCGGTGCCCCCCCCCCACCTCTTGGCGCATGCGGTGTATTGTATCCCATTGAAGTCAATGGGGAACAAATTATTTTCATTTCCATTGACTTCAATGGGAAAACTCGCTTTGATATGCAAGTACTTTGGATTACGAGCATACTCCTGGAACGGATTATGCTCGTAATCCGAGGTTCCACTGTATATGGAAAATATCCTTCATGTACAAATGTCACCAGCTTTGATTCTTTACCTTTGCTTTGTTTACTGAAAGTGTTAGGCATCTGTTTTTTTTAACATGTATGGAATACACACACCAAATCCGCTTCCTTGAGATCTTTATTGTACTGTACTGTACTGTACATTGTGGTAATCCGCTTGTCATTTGTCTATTTGCCTTTCCTGTTGTATTTTTAAAAACATTAATAAAATTACCCTTTAAAATTTTAGGATCTGCTAAAAGTGATGGATTATTATCATTTTCATTATTATATAGTCGCGCCAGCAGTTTTTGCAGTGCTTTAAAAAATAAAAGGAGACAGTACATGACGTTACAATACAATTCAAGACAAGTGCTTAGGAGGGCCCTGCTTGCGAGAGCTTGCAATTTAAAAAGAAGGGGAAAGTGAAATAAAATGTAAAACTGTGTGGGGATGAGTTGGTTGAGAACTAAACTTCTAGTTGTTGCGTGGAAGCAAGATAGACTTCCCTAAAGAGATGAGTTTTCAGGAATTGCCTACAGGCAGATGGAATAGGAGATATAGCTATAGAGGTTGAGGTTGGGCATATCGTATGATGGAAGAGGCTCTGAGGAAGTCCTGGACGCAATTATGGTAGAAGGTGATAAGGAACCCAGAGAGCAGGAGGTCTTGGGGAAGAGCAAAGAGGATGGGGTGATATTTTGAGACAAGGTTGGTGATGTAGTTGAGGGGCACAGTTGTGGATGGCTTTGTATGTTGTTAGAATTTTGGATTTTATTTGTTGGGCACAGGGCTTTTTTTCCTCAGAGAATAGGTGCAGGAACCCCTCCCTTCCGAGTCACTCCTTTGACTCCACCCCCTACCCACCTTCAAGCAACCATTCCTTTGTCCATCCCTTACCCCTTTAAAGAATACAGAACCAAGTATCATTTTGTGGTGCTAAGTATTTTGTATGGAATTTGTTAATGATAACAAGAAAGGCAGTAAAATAAATCTAGCAACAATGGACACCCCAGCGACAATAGATCCACCTTAGCAACAATTGGCTCCCAAAAGCCAGCATCAATAGACCCTCCAACAGCCAGAAACATTAGACCCTAACCTCAACAGTAGATCCCTCCCAGCCCTGACTGACCCCTGCAACATAAGACCCAACCCAGCAACAATAGATCCTCCACCAGCAACAACAGACCCCACTGTAAAAATAGCTCCCCTCCAGCAACAATAGATTCCCCAGCAGCCAGCATCAATAGACCATCAAGCAGTCAGCAACAAAGACCCCTCGATCAAAGTAGATCTCTCCCCGCAACGATTGACCCCCCAGCAACATAAGACCCACCCCCAGCCACAATAGATCCCCCACAAGCAACAGAAGACCTCCCCAAAAATAGATCCCCTCCAACAACAATAGATTCCCCAGCATCAATAGACCCTCCAGCACACCCCAGCACCCATTGCTATTACATACATTTAGTGCTGGAGGTACCGAAACTGTGTTCCCCCACGTTCCAGCTGAAAAAAAGCCCTGGTTGGGCGAGCGGAGGCCAGTGAAGGGATTGGCAGCGAGGGGTATTCATGATAGATTTAGGTTGGCCATACATGGTTGCAAGAAAGAAATTTGCATGATTCCCCCATCAACACAGACAGTGCTGACAGGGGAATTAGCAATTGTCTGCTCCCGGCGGGGGTGGGTGAGGGAAGCCGTTCCTGCCAGGAGAAGACAGTGATCATCGCTAACGGCTAGAGCAGCTGCTAGCGGTAATCACAAGGGAATGCATGTATGGCCGGCCTGAAAGAGGGATATCCTGGGTAGAGGTAGGCCAATAAAGGAGGGAGTTGCAAAAGTTGAGATGAGAGATAACAAGTGAGTGAATTATTAGGTTGGTGGGGTCATTGGTTAAGAAGAGGTGTATATTATAACAGTTTAACACTTGCCTCCTTTCCTTGCAATCTTTGAGCAGTCATATGTGCCAACGTGGCTATATCTGCCCAACCCAGGTATGACATGCTGAAGAGGAAGACTTAAACTTCCAAGAAGTTTAATTCTTTCAATAGATTCTGACTGTTATGCCTCAATATGATTTCTTATTACAGTGATCATCACTGTGATAAGCAATTCATTTTGTGAATGCCACCCATTAAGGCTGGGGGGTTGGTAACAGCAGACTTTTGATCCACCTTTTTACAGCCCCTCTTAACTTAACATGGCAGGCAGAGTGAGTGGTACCCATGCATTAACAGGGACCCTTTGCAGCCATGGCAAAAATGATACCGCAGGTTTGAAAGGCAGTACCACCGGCAGATGCAACCCTTTCAAGTGCATAGGACTGTGACAGAGTGCCCGCAGCCTTTGAAGGGTTAAACCAGATGTTCTGGAGGTGACATATCACATCCAAGCCACCTGTCAAATGCCTTTGAAAAGAGATCCTCAGCAAAACACATTTCAGAGGAGCGACAAAACACAACCGCAAGTGTGAGCAAGCCTATAGAATCATGTAGATGTTTTTTTTGTTTTTTTATTGTAGAACATGAATAGTGGTGATTTCAAATTGTATTGGGAATAACATACCCATTTATTTTATTGTGCTGAATATATTAAACTAAAAAAAAAAAAATGAGGGTTTATTACTACTTTAAGCAGGCCCATTATTGACATTATAAAATTATAAAAAAGAGCCTTTGTTCAGATGATGTTGATATGCTGAGTACTGTATACCGAATTGTTGTTTATATAGAACTCTCCAATTGTATACTGTATATACTCGAGCATAAGTCGATCCTAGTATAAGTTGAGGCCCCTAATTTGCCACAAAAAACTGGGAAAAACGTATTGACCCGAGTATAAGACGAGGGTGAGAAATGCAGAGGGTCAACAATGCCCATCTGCAGCTGCATGCCTCCCTGTGTCCTGTGCAGCCTACCTGTATCCTGTGCATGTGTCCTGTACATGTGTATGTGTCCTGTGCATGTGTCCTGTACATGTGTCCTGTACATGTGTATGTGTCCTGTACATGTGTATGTGTCCTGTGTCCTGTACATGTGTCCTGTACATGTGTATGTGTCCTGTACATGTGTCCTGTACATGTGTATGTGTCCTGTACATGTGTATGTGTCCTATGCATGTGTCCTGTACATGTGTATGTGTCCTGTTTCCTGTACATGTGTCCTGTGTGCATGTGTCCTGTGTGCATGTGCAGCCTCCCTGTGGCGATCTCCATCCTCAGACGGCGGCTGGCGTGTGATAATACTGTTCGGCGGCCATTCCACTGTTCAAAAGCCGCGCCGCCTCCTCGTCTGTGATAGGCAGTCAGCGGTCAGCCTATCACGAACATTCTCTCATTCTCATACCACGGACGAGGATGAGAGAATGTCCGTGATAGGCTGTACACTGACAGCTGTTCAGCCTATCACAGACGAGCAGGAGGCGCGGCTTTTGAAAGCTGGAATAGCCTCCGAACAGTATCATCACACGCCGGCCGCCGTCTGCCTGTATGACACGCTGATCATGCAGACAGACGGCGGTGACTCGAGTATAAGTCGAGGGGGGCACTTTCAGCCCCAAAAAAAGGTCTGAAAATTCGACTTATACTCTAGTATATACGGTAGTTCTTGTCCGAAAAGTAGATCTATAGAAGAGAATTCTTTCTGCCAGTTCACATGACATCACTAAGTACATCTTTATGATTTCCCGTTATACAGAACTTTAACTATAGACGGGAAAGTGCAGTATATGCATATGTTGGGACCCATGTCTTGACTGTTTCCTTGTCTATGATGCATCGTCTACCGGGCAGACATGGCTTTACATTACTTGCCCAAATAAGGTGACAGCTTGTTATTCTTGCCTTTGATTGTCACATGATTATAGCTTTGTCATTTAAGAAGCAACATCTGTTTTTCAATGGATCCAATGTTTACAAATTATCAACAGATGGGTGGACTGGAGCACAGAGAGGTCAAGCAACTTGTGCAAGGTCAAAGGGGAGTGCAGGAAAAGAAGAATCATAGGCTTATGCCGCCTGCTGATTATATGAGACACAAGCTCTCCTTGTTCATTAAAACACAATGCTCTATTTTATGGTGAGCCAGGAGGACATAATTATAAGATATGTGTGTTTTCAATATAATAAGCAGTTTGGTTTCCATAAAAGTCTTATTAGTCTGCCAAATGATATTTTTTTGGCCTTTACAAATCAATCTATCAAAAAAATATAGATATAAAATAATTTAATTCAGACTCTGTCTGCTAAAGTAATTGGGGTAGACCTGTGCCTAGAATAAACTTTTACTGTCACTATAAAGATGCATGCACAGACACAATGGGGTTGATTTACTAAAGGCAAATCCACTTTGTACTACAAGTGCACTTGGAAGTGCAGTCGCTGTAGATCTGAGGGGGATATGCAAGGAAAATAAAAAACTGCATTTTTGCTTGCACACGATTGGATTATAAAATCAGCAGAGCTTCCCCTCATTTCAGATCTGCCCCTCAGATCTAAAGCCAAGTGCACTTGTAGTGCAGAGTGGATTTGCCTTTAGTAAATCAACCCCTATGCCTTGAAAACATATTCCTACTCCTTGAAATGTTCCATATTTTGTCATGTTACAATCAAAAATGTAAATGTATTTTATTGGAATTTTATGTGATAGACCAACACAAAGTGGCACATAATTGTGAAGTGGAAGGAAAATGATAAATGGTTTTCAATTTTTTTTTTTTACAAATAAATATTTGAAAATTGATACCCCTAACTAAAATCTAGTGGAACCAATTGCCTTCAGAAGTCACCTTATTAGTAAATAAAGTCCACCTGTGTGTAATTTTATCTCAATATAAATTCAGCTGTCAGAGGTTTGTTAGACCCCTTTCACACTGGGGCGGTTTGCAGGCGTTATTGCGCTAAAAATAGCGCCTGCAAACCGACCCAAAACAGCCGCTGCTGTTTGTTCAGTGTGAAAGCCCCGAGGGCTTTCACTCTAAAGCGGTGCGCTGGCAGGAGAAGAAAAAAATTCCTGCCAGCCGCATCTCTGGAGCGGTGTATTCACCGCTCCTTCACCGCTCCTGCCCATTGAAATCAATGAGACAGCGCAGCTATAGCCGCGCTATACGAGCAGTTTTAACCCTTTGTCGGTCGCCAGCGGGGGGTTAAAACTGCACTGCTAGTGGCCGAACACCGTGGTAAAGCAGTGCTATAAATAGCGCTGTTTTACCGCCGACGCCCCCTACCGCCCCAGTGTGAAAGCAGCCTTAGAGAACCTTAGTGAACAAACAGCAACATGAAGGCCAACCAGACAGGTCAGGGATAAAGTTATGGAGAAGTTTAAAGCAGGGTTAGGTGATAAAATAATACCCCAAGCTTTGAACATCTCACAGAGCACTGTTCAGTCCATCATCCAAAAATGGAAAGAGTATGGTACAACTGCAAACCTACCAAGACATGGCCATCCACCTAAACTGACAGGCCGGGCAAGGAGAGCATTAATCAGAGAAGCAGCCAAGAGGCCCATGGTAACTCTGGAGGAGCTGCAGAGATCCACAGCTCAGGTGGGAGAATCTGTCCAGATTGCACTAAAATGCAGAGAGGGATCCATGGCAGCTAGATGGCCCTGTGTGCAAGAGGCCTAAAGGATTTTGTCTTATATTCTGGCTGTACTAATCAACTTGAGATGAGAGCATATGGATGGTGAGCTGATTTGGACATGTATCCAGATAATTTAAACTCCAACTAACTCGTTTGGAATTGAGTGGGGAAGACGTAGAAACTCGCCTGAATGCTCCCCAAACGGAAACATCAATAAAATCATGACAAGAGGTCTTAAAACTTCCTTCAATTCAACTGGAGTTCTACTTTAACTTATTTTTGAGAGTGTTCCAGGATACCTGAAAACCAGTATGGTCAGCTATACATATACAAACATTCTTTTCTGAAGGTTCTGAAGAAGACACTACCCTGTCTGCTCTTATTTCCCACAACTCAGTACCGGTACATAAAAGTGGTGGATGGCCTTGGTGAATAATGGTGGGGGGGTTGTGGACCAGAGCTTGAATCTAAGGGTTGATTTACTAAAGGTATGTTTTTGTATGTATTGTATGATTAGTGTGGCGCACTAAAGGCAAATAGACTGTTTACTGTTCACAAGGGAATTTCCCCCAGAGATTAATGAATGAAGTTAAGCCCTGTTGACTTCCATTATCTAATCCTAATCACGTGCAAGCCAAAATGCTGGGGGGTTTTTTTTGTTTTTTTTTTATTTGTAAGTGTTTGGGTATTCTTTGCAAGGTGAAATTTCACCACATTTACTGATTCTGTGGAAAATTCCCTTGCAAAGGGCAACTTCCTTGAAAAGTGAACAGCCTAGAATCGATGGCTGTATTTGCAAAACTGAACTTCGTAGTCCTGGGCACCTAGTAGCCCCCATGATGATGTGTAAAGGTACCTGCAGATCCCTTTAGGTGCCTGTTTTATAGTCCTTGTAGAAGTTTATGACGTTTATCCTGAACATAATTAAGTACAATTTGTTGACAGCTGCCAGCATTGTTTTTCTTCTTTTTCCTGCATTGGTAGACGAGACACTGAGGAATTCAGTAATAAATTGTTATTGTAAGTTGTAGCTCGTTATTTCAATAAGTTTATGATTCTGTAATGATCTCTGATTGTCTAGGGACTTCCTGTCAGAAATATCCAGCATAAGAATTAGTAAATGTGACTGGTGTGGGCTGGCGTATCAGCTGGACACAAACAAATCTTCGGTTTGTTGAATTTTGCAAACAAAAGTAATATTTAGGTGATGGGGAAAAAAACTGGTTTGCACTGAGCTACTAGCATTTGTAACGTGTTCGATTCACCTAAAATTGCATTACTCCTTTGCAATTTTTTTAAAATTCTGCTGAATCATTTTATTTTGTACCCAAGAAGGTAATTACAGATGTTTAATAATAGCCTATAATTATGTAAAAACAAAAAAAAAAAAGAAAAACAGGAGCTGAGGAGGACAGTTAGCTCCTCCTACTCTCGCATTTTCTGGGCAATAGCAGAGTTTGCAGCGGGTCTTGTGATTCTCGGCCGCCCAATAGCAGTGAGAGTCACAAGTGTCCAGCCCAGGAAAAAAGGAAATGCAGCTCACAAACACTCTTGCCCTGGAATGACACCGCCCTAGTAAGAACTGGTTCCAGGTGCTGGCTTTGCTGGTTTGCAGTGAGGTAGAAAGAAATCCTGGATAGCCGCACTCTGGGATAAGGACATCTTTATTTCAATAAAATCCAAAAATACAGTCAATTGCAGAGACGTACAGCTACGAATAAGCATCCAAATGATGTGAAACGCGCTAGTAGTCTACCACCCTGTACGTCTCTGCAATTGACTGTATTGTTGGATGTTATTGAAATAAAGATGTCCTTATCCCAGAGTGCGGCTATCCAGGATTTCTTTCTACCCAAGTGTCCAGCCCAGGCATATGCAGGTGAAGGGGCTCTGTAGGGTTCCATAACAATGGTAGCAGGAACACTTTTACCTGTTTATGTCCCCAGAAACTGTGCAGCCAAGTAATCCACCAAAATTTCCTAAATACTGTTGTGAACTGAGGGCTCCTAGCACCAGACTTCATCCACACTCCTTCCTTCTGACTATTTCTAGATTGTAAGCTCTAACGAGCAGAGCCCTCTGATATCTCCTGTATTGACTTGTATTGTAAGTGTACTGTCTGCCCTCTTGTTGTAAAGTGCTGAGCAAACTGTTGGCGCTATATAAATCATGTATAATAATAATAATTATAATCTGCAAGAAAGGGAGAGTGGCAGCCTTATTGCACTCTGCACTAGCTGATACTGCGCTGTTGTGAACTTCCCAGGCCTACAACATACAGTTGGCAAATTTATTCTCGCTGACTGCGCACCTGTGCCCACTTTTGTACACTGATGTGCAATTTGGCACTTGCCAACAATGCAGCTATACTCACTTTTGCACTCCCCAACAATCCTCCAAGCACTTCTGTATTCACTGATATGGCACTTCCCAGTGAAATCTGCACTAGCCAACACTGCAACTCTGTACTAACTGATATCATACCTAAACTCACTTCTGCACTTGCCAACACTGCGCTTTTCTGTGTTTGCCAACATTGCAGCAACGTGCACTTTTATACTCGCCAGCACTTCATCATACATCCACACATTTCCACACTACTGCAGTTGTGCACATATGCAATTGTGTATACTGCTCCAGACAGTAGTTCTGCACTCTTCACTTCTGCATGTTGGTAAATGGTCTTTATACGGTATATCTGCGTTATAGCTCTTGCACACAAACGACTAAGCCTATTCAGTGTAATGCTGGCATATTTCCTCCACCCAGGTGCAGTGTACAACCTGCTATTAACATGAGTGGCTGTGTGCTGCCATACTCGTGCATACCATAGTGCTACCATAAACAGGAGAACATCTACGGTGTATAAAAAAAATAGAAAGTTTTATTTTTTTGCATACGCCAGTACACTGTATTTCTATTAACATGCAGACAACACAGGAGCATCGAAGAGGGACCCGAGAAGAGGAGGATCTGGGCTGCTCTGTGCAAATCCACTTCACTGAGCAGGTAAGTACAGTGGAACCTTGGATTACGAGCATAATTAGTTCCAGAAGAATGCTTGTAATCCAAAGCACTTGCATATCAAAGCGAGTTTGCCCATAGAAGTCAATGGAAACGAACATAATTAGTTCCGCATTGACTTCTGTTGCATGCAATACTACATGTGGCCAGAGGTGGGGGGCGCCGGAGAGAGTGTTTCTGAGTGATTCCGAGTATTTCCAAATGGCTCCAAACTGTTCCGAGTGTCACTGGCACTCCCGCACCTCTGGCCAAATGCGGTACTGCACACCCCATTGGCTTGAATCCTGCTCGTTTTAGCGAGACAACACTCACAAACTGAGTCAGGATTTTTTTTAAAAAGTTGCTTGTCTTTTAAAACGCTCGTAAACCAAGGTTCCACTGTATAACAAATTTTGTTATTTTTAACTAAAAAAAAATGAGACTTTAGTATCACTTTAAATAATATCCTGTTGGAGGCAGAACACGGTAAAAAAGGTAAAGAAGCTGGACACTCTGTAAGTGATTAAAGGCTCACCTTTTGCATCATGTTACATGTTCCACCCATATTTAAGGTGGAACATGCAACACGTTCGAGCTCCTGCCACAAGTTCGCCCAATCCCCACCCCCAGTGTGACAGCGGACAGGGAATCTTCTCCCTGCTCCGATCGTCACTTTTTAAAAAGAGTGTGGCCATGTGGTGCTTCGCCCACATAGGCGAATTGTTCATTTATAGTTTCCTGTGAATGAATGAACAACAAGTACCGTCATCCACTGTGGCTGACAGCTTGTAGTTCTGAATGAACTGCGAGGGCAATGATGAGCGCTCTTGTAGTTCACTCACAAGCTTTCAACCAGACAGCCCATATAGAGGAACAAGTAGAAAGCTGCAGGGCTTGTCTGCAGGAGCCTGACATTGCACCCCTCGTCTACTGATCACGGGTGCAATGCATTCCGGGCTCATGCAGGAAAAAAATAATGAATGCACATTTTTTTTTCTGCAAAAATATTTAGATGTATATTATTTTTTATGGAAATGTGAACTTACCCTTTAACCACTTGCTGACTGGCCGCAGTACGTATTCTGCGGCAGGCCGGCTCTATTGTACGAAACAATGCACCTGTATGTCATTTCGTACAATAGACAGCGGGGGTGTGCAGGGGGAGCCAATTAGCGGCTCCGGCAGGCGCGATGTCCAACGGCCACTTGCGATTTCTCCACAGAGAGGCAGAACGGGGATCTGCTTATGTAAACAAGGCAGATCGCCGTTCTGACAGATGGACAGAGATCTTCTGTTCCTGCTGAGCAGGAACACAGATCTCTCTGTACATCCAGTGAGTCCAACACGTGTCGTCACTGTCACGTGACTTCATCGGGGAACTGAAGTGACGTGACAACACGCGTTGGACATATAGACACCGGAATGGCCGTCCTGGCCGCAAACTCGCTGCTCAATTTGATACACTGTAATATTTTTATACACAAATGTGAGTACCTGATCTTTTAAACCTTTATGCAATAAACAGAGTATTTTAAAAACTACACTACAGAGGCTCCTTGTTTCCTCTTTATACCACCCGGTTTTGATGTATTCGAGCGGTGTTTTGGCTTCTTACCTAGTCCTGGAGAAAGGCATCCAGACGAATCCCCTTCTAGGCTCTGCATACACTGGAACCCCTCAGGAGGAACGGATAGGAGACCCCCCTCTTCTCTTTGAGTGACCACCAACCTCTGTTTTCATTGAATGCTGCTCACCTTATAGCAGTAAGGTAAGAAGTTAGCACACCTACGGGTGTCATTTGCACCGAAGATTCACAGCACTTAAGTCACAGTGCCACTTGTTGTTGTCAGCTAGCACTTTTGGCTTACACTTTGCACCTTACCATGGTTGAAAGATAAACATCACTTCTAGATTGTGATTCATCTGCACCATTTGCACTTTCATTTATATGGACTATTGTTAAATATTATTATTATACATTTTTTTAATATATATTTTTTTAATTTTCAGTTTATTCTTTCTTATGCATTTTGGATGTTTTAGTATTTATACACAACAGTCACTTTATTTGCATCCTTTGCACACTTATTTGCACTTTTCTGATCATTATCATAATTGCGGATCAATGCTTTTGGTAATTTACATATATCAGTATGTGCATTACTTGAATTGATATATACTGTCACTGTATTTTAGCACTATATCTTTTTATTGGAACGCAACACCATCTATTGATTTTTTTATATACCTTACTGTGGGTAGTGTTTGACCCTCGTGGTGTTTTTGCTGCACCATAGAAATTTCTATACTATATAATTCTCCATAGTAGCGCGTAAATACTCACAATTTTAGTGTCTGCCTTTTTTTTGTTCATAGCGAAAAAAATAAAAACCGCAAAGGTGATCAAATACCAACAAAAGAAAGCTCTACTTGTGGGAAAAAAGGACATCAATTTAATTTGGTTACAGCGTCGCACGACCGCGCAATTGTCAGTTAAAGTAACGCAGTGCAGTATCGCAAAAAAAAAAATGGCCTGGTTATTAAGGGGGTAAAACCTTTCGGGGCTGAAGTGGTTAAATCAGCTGCTTAAAGTGCTTACAGAATTGATGGTTCAATATCACTTTACAGTCTTTTTTTCTTTCCTTTAATAAATCAACCACATTGAGGATTAGATCGTCTTTACGATTATTGCAAAATAATACGTTTTGAGAATGTCTTTGTAAATGCCCTCTTGTAAACCCATGCAGATGTTTGTACTGGGATATTATTACATGTTTCCAGCTGCACGGCCCTAGTTTGGAAATCTTTCCTACTAGAGGACGATGCACCTCGTTTTACTTACACGAAGGAGTGCGGACATCTTTTATAAGTTTGTCTGACCATTTCCTTTACCTAGAATTGTATCCCCAGGTCTGAAGGAGTATTCTGGAAATATTTAGATAACGCAATTTATTTTACAGTTCAAGATGAAGCCAGGCTCGATATTTTCACAAGGAACTTGGAAGGCGTACAAGGAAAATGTAATTGACATCTGTTCTTTGAGGTTTGAAGTGAAATTGAGCTTTAAAGTGTCCTTCTATGTGACAGAAGCGTTTTGATTTAATGTGGTCTGAATGTGTTAGGAGGGTCATTATTCTCCCTTTAAAATAAGCTAAAATAAAATGAAAACATATCCTTGAGGCTGCATTCACACTACAGCATAATAAAATGCTGCATTTTAGAGCGTCTTCAACATGTTTATCGCTTTTTGTGCTCTTTACTGCATTTTAGCATGCATTTAAATGCATTTTACTGCATTTTTTTAACATGTGCTTTGCAGTGGCTGCCCATGTTACAGGAGGCAAAAGCTATCAGTGGACTAATCTTTGTTTTCCTAGACCTCTTTTTAAAGTGGTTGTAAACTCTTACATATATCCAATGAAGAGACTGGCTTCAGGTGATAAACAAATCCTCCTACATAAGCTGTACCTGTTTATCTGCAATCTTCTCTACATATGTCCAAAGTCCAGAACTTTTATAGCTTGTCTGAGCTGTTGGGAAAGAAAGGGGACAGAGAGCTGAAGTTACACTCTGCAGAGCTCAGTGAGGAGAGCTCTGAGAGCTGATTGGAGGAAAGGGACACCACCACCCTATCACATAGGAACAGAGCGGAGGCTGCCGTTCATCTGGAGGTTCCTCCCCTGTCACCTTTTTTCTCCTTGGTGTCAAAAACTTGATTCAAAAGCGATTCATGCTGATAGCAGAGAAATTAAGCAGCAGACAGAAAGGACACTTAGTGATCCTAATTGAGACAAGTACACACTATAGAGGGATATGCTCTGTTAATGTTTAATGTCTGAGGTTTACAACCACTTTATTGACAGTATTAGGGTCAAGAGTGGGTGGGATATGCCTTTGATGATGATAACATTTTTTTAACCTCTAAGAGGCTAATATACAGTGCCTTGATAAAGTATTCATACAGTTTGATATTTTCCACATTTTGTCATGTTACAACCAAAAACTTAAATGTATTTTGTGGGGATTTTATGTAATAGACCAACACAAAGTGGCACATAATTGTGAAGTGTAAGGAAAATGATAAATGGTTTTCAAATTTTTTTACAAATATGTGAAAAGTGTGGTGTACATTTATATTCAGCCCCCCTAGTCAATACTTTGTAAAACCACCTTTCACTGCAATTACAGCTGCAAGTCTTTTTGGGGATGTCTCTACCGGCTTTGCACATCTAGAGAGGGACATTCTTGCCCATTCTTCTTTGCAAAATAGCTCAAGCTCTGTCAGATTGGATGGAGAGTGTCTGTGAACAGCAATTTTCAAGTCTTGCCACAGATTCTCAATTGGATTTAAGTCTGGACTTTGACTGCGTCATTCTAACACATGAATATGCTTTGATCTAAAGCATTCCATTGTAGCTCTGGCTGTATGTTTAGGGTCATCCTGCGGGAAGGTGAATCCCCCCCCCCCCCAGTCTCAAGTCTTATGCAGACTCTAGCAGGTTTTCTTCTAAGATCGCCCCATATTTGGCTCCATCCATCTTCCCATCAACTCTGATCAGCTTCCCTTGTCCCTGGTGAAGAAAAGCATCCCCACAATATGATGCTACCACCACCATGTTTCACAGTGGGGATGGTGTGTTCAGGGTGATGTGCAATGTTAGTTTTGCACACACAGCATTTTGCTTTTAGTCCAAAAAGTTCAATTTTGATCTCATCTGACCAGAGCACCTTCTTCCACATGTTTGCTGTGTCCCCCCACATGGCTTCTCACAACCTGTAAATGGGACTTCTTATGGGTTTCTTTCAACAATGGCTTTCTTTTTGCCACTCTTCCATAAAGTCCAGATTTGTGGAGTGCACCCCTAATTTTAGTTAGGGGTATCAGAATAAAAGGGGCTAAATACAAATGCATGAGACACTTTTCAGATATTTATTTGTAAAAAATGTTGAAAACCATTTATCATTTTCCTTCCACTTCACAATTATGTGCCACTTTGTGTTGGTCTATCACATAAAATCCCAATAAAATACATTTACGTTTTTAGTTGTAACATTACAAAATGTGGAAAATGTCAAGCGGTATGAATACTTTATCAAGGCACTGTCATGGATGGAGCCTAGGCATGGTCATGTGTTTTGCTGCGTCTAACTGCACTAAATGCTCTGTATGCACTAAAGCTGCTTTAATTTGTAGCAATGGGTCTATTTCAATCATTACAGTGGGTGTAAACCCTCACATATACCCGGTAAAGTGAACGGCCTAAGATGATACACAGTGATGAAACAAATCCTCCTACATACGTTTTACATGTATATCTGCTGTCTTCTCTTCTCTACACCCCTTCAAAAGGGCAGATCATGTTAAAAATCTTTCTCTATCTGTCAGGAGCACAGAGGAGGGGGCGGAGAGGCTGCAGTTAGTGTGTGAGAGCTGATTGGAGGAAAGGAACACACCCCCCTCTACACAGCAGAAAAAATGTGCTGTAAATAGACAAGCTCCATTCTGAGGCCCCCCCCCCACAAATTTATCTCATGTTTCGGGAAAAAGTGACTCATGCTAATAATAAAGGGACTAAGCGGCACTTAGTCCTTTGTAGAGAGAGAAGTAAACACTACAGATTAGTGATGCACCGAAATTTCGGCCGCAGAAACATATCGGCTGAAAATGGCCTTTTCGGCATTTGGCGAAAAGGAAATCTCGCAGAAAATGGGGGCGGGGCCCCGTCCCTGGGGCCGCCTATTACGCGGGTGTCCTTCTGGCGCGGCGCGCCGCAGTCCTCTCCTCTCTTCTCCTCCTCCCCTCCCCTCCCTAATATATATAAATATTTTTTAAAACAGTCATTTTCGGTATCGGTGCTGTTTCGGTATCAGTTTCGGTTTTCGGCCTAGTGTATTTTTCATTTTCGCTTTCAGCACCAAAAAACCCATTCGGTGCATCTCTACTACAGATATACAGTATGTGCTTTGCTCAGATTCCATGACTGAGGTTTACAACCACTTTAACATAAGGCTGGAATGAATATAATAAGACATAATAAACAAGAGCTGAATTATTTACCTTTTCTGGAGAAAATGCTGTTGCGAGCCCAGTCCAATGCTGTTCCCAAGGCCAGAAGCCGGGACATATCATTTCTGTTTGGATATAAAAACAACACGGAAGGGAACCTGGCACATCATCTTCTCTAGGAAATATAAGTATTTTTCCTTCTGTTATTTCTAATTTATCCGTACCAACAACTGCAACTGCGATAACCTTACGTGAATGTTTGTGTGTAAGTCAACTTTATTGCTACGTTAAGCACATCAGCCTTGTACTTCCAATGGAGGATGTAAAAAAAAAAAAAAAAAGATGTTATGTATAGGAGTGGATGGCTGCTAGCCTCTTAGGAATTATCCAGGAGCAGTTTGAATATAAACAAGAGATGTTTAAAAGAGAAGGTATGATCAAAGCCTTTTAGGTCATATTTCTCTTGTGTGTTAGGGGAGTACACTTACTTTTGCTCTCCTGTTATCCAGAGCCAGTAGACATTGGGCTAAAGCCTGCTTTCGGCTGATGTCACAGAGCCGCTCCAGGCTCTGGAAGGACCCCGGCAATATTGTCAGGATTCACCCAGCTGCCTGATTGACAACTAGCTCTACACATCTGAGACCCAAAGCCAGCTGCGTCTGCCTCCTCTCCAGCTTGGTGCTCCAGTGAGCGCTGTAGGGACAGAGCAGAGAGCGGTGACTATTCTCTGCTCGGAGCTGACTGAGAACTGAGCAATCAGTGGTCATGTGATCGCTCACTTCTCAGGCTTAGAGCCGGCGGGGGAGTATGTAGGTTTATATTTTTTTATCTACCCCAAACTTCTCCTTATACAGGATTTATATAGCGCCGACAGTTTACGCAGCGCTTTACAACATTAGGGCATACAGTACAATTACAATACAATTCAATACAGGAGGAATCAGAGGGCCCTGCTCGTTAGAGCTTACAATCTAGGAGGGAGAATAACTAACACCACCAGCACCGCTACATGATAGAATCAGATGATTCATTGCTTCAGGCATTTACATCTTCTCTTCTTAGCCAGCTGGGTCCAGTAATGCACTCTTGATAGTTGGTTGCAGAGATCTTAATGGCATGCTCATGGATTAGTAAAAAGATGGGAAGTTCATTAAAGATGATGTATCTCTCTAGTGCATGTGCAGTACTGCCAGCTAAGAAAAGAAAATCTATACAAAGCTGGAGTGTTGCATGGCTCTTCCACCGGAAGCAATAAAATATTTCACCTGAGATCTGTACTTTTCATTACTGCTATGGTGGAAAACGATCTAGCCCTGGAGCCCGACATGCAGCCCACTGGCTTTCTTTATGTGATCTGCTGTGTCCAACACCAGGACCCTGCCAGTGCTAGGACTCTCTATGCATTTCCACAATGAAGCAGATTGCCCAGCATTAGAAGTATAATCTCTACCTAACATCGTCAGGAAGAGAGAGCAGCATAGGAGGGGGTGAGCAGATAAACAGTGAGGAGGTTAACGGCACTGCCACTTGCATATTAGCATTTAAAATAGACAGAATTGATCTTCAAGTTTCACTTTCATAGAATTCAGATTTAAATTAGCAATTTTCTGACTTCACAATGGCTTAGATCAGGGGTAGGCAACCAGTAGCCCTCCAGCTGTTGCCCATGAGGCATTGTAAGGCTGGCAGTTACAATTACTCCCAGAGGCATGAGGGGACTTCTGCAACAGCTGGAGGGCCCCCGGGTTGCCTACACCTGGCTTAGAGGAAAGCCCTGCAAACTGAACGCAGGCACATTTACTTATCTCTTAGTCTAAGCAGTAGAGGCACTAGCAGAAATGTAAGCAATGTGTCACTGTCCTTAAACTGATGTCAAATGACCACTTTAGGCATATAATGAAACAAATAGATTAATTGCTTTTTTGATGTTATCTGTGATTATCTTGTGAGGTTGCCTTTTGATAAAGCAAAACACAATAAAAGAATCATAGTTAACCTGGCCAGTGGCGTCACTAGGGGGGTGCGGTGGTTGCGGCCTGCACTGGATGACACCAGGGGAGGACTGAACCGGGCTGCTCTAAAGCACCCTGAAAGGCCACACCGGTTCCGCTGCAAGACATGCAGGGCGTGCGGAAAACTTGCAGCCCCATCCACCTGCTGCTCTCCTCCTCCTTCAGCGGGTGACAGCTGGCTCAGGAGCTGCAGCTGTCCTGGTGGGATCCCCACACTGCTCCGTCCACCTCCAGCATGCCTGAGCATGACACATCCCTTCTCCGGCCCCTCTCTCTCTGCCCGTGTGCTCCATCTGTGAAGCTGACCACCACATTGAAAGAGAAGCCACTGACTGATCTAGTGAGCCCCCGAGAGTGAGCATTGACCAATCCTTGCCCCCCTCTCTCTATGCCCCCCTCTCTCTATGCCCCCCTCTCTCTCCCTGCCTCCCTCTCTCTCCCTGCCCCCCTCTCTCTCTGCCGCTCCCTTTCCATGCCCCCCTCTTTCTACCTGCCCCCCCTCTTTCTCCCTGACCCCCTCTTTCTCCCTGACCCCCTCTCTCTCCCTGCCCCCCTCTCTCTCTGCCGCTCTCTTTCCATGCCCCCCTCTTTCTCCCTGCCCCCCCTCTTTCTCCCTGACCCCCTCTCTCTCCCTGCCCCCCTCTCTCTCTGGCCCTCTCTCTCTCTCTGCCCCTCTCTCTCTGCCCCCCTTTCTCTCTCTGCCATCTCCCTCTCCCACCTTCCCCCCCCCCTCTCTCTCTCTGCCCCCCTCTCTCTCTTCTAGCTCTCTCTCTTGCTCTCTTTCAACCACTCCCCCTACTGCTCTCACTCTCCCTTCCTGCCCCCCTTCCCTCTCTGCCCTCATGCTCTCCCGCAGGTTGCAAAAATTATTGGGGGGGGGGGGTTTACCAACCCTAGTGACGCCACTGAACCTGGCAATTCAGTTATGCGATGCTACAACCGTTTCAACATAAACTGGCCATACATGATACAATTTCCTTGTACAACTTTCCTTTTGATTTATCCAAACCATATAATATGGAGGTCAAGCCAAAACACTTTCATTTGTATGCAGTCAGGCAGGCCCTTGCACTACATAGTTGAAGGTACATCTAAAGGTTATTGAACAAGAAAATTGTATAATGTATGGCCAGCTTTACAGTGCAGATAGGATTCCCTGTCCTCAGATGAGAAGGGGTCCCTGTCCCCAGATGAGAAGGGGGTCCCTGTCCCCAGGGGTGATGGGGTCCCTGTCCCCAGGGGAGAAGGGGTCCCTGTCCCCAGGGGTGATGGGGTCCCCCCTATTGCAGTGTCCCCCTTCACATCACTCCCATAGTGTTCTATGCCCCCCTCCCCTCATAGCAAGTTTCCTGTGCCCCCAAAGCAGTGTCCTCTGTTTCCTGCACCCCCCACTATAGTGTCCTCTGTCCCCCACCCCACAAACACACACTGTGTAGGTTGAAAGTGTTGGCGTGTTTCAGCTCTAGCGGGCTTTAGTAAAGCCCACTAGGGCTAAAATGCACCAACACTTTCTGTGTATGGGATTTCTTTTACTCCCAAGGGATTAACAATAAAGAACTTTTATAGCACACCGTGTTGCCGGCCTTTTTGTCCTGAAGCTGGCCACTAAGGATGAGCTCAGGCGTGTTCGCAAACCGCACGTGCAGAGCTCACCAGGAAGTCGGCCCTGCGGAGCGCCAATCACAAGCAGTGAGACATTGTTCCGATGCACGGCTGCAGAAATTGGGAAATGACTGACTGCTTGTGATTAGCGCTCCCCTGTGCCGACTTCCTGGCGGGCTCTGCACGTGCGGTTTGCGAACACGCCTGAGCTCATCCTTAGTGGCCACTTACTAGATTTTCATGTTTAGGATGGTTAGTGGGGCCAAATTGACATTCATTTTCATCCGTAGAGACCAAAAAATATTAAAGAGCAGAATGGAAATGTTCTCTCCAAACAAAATTCTAAAAGAATGTGGTTTTCATTTGTAAAAAAATGGTACGTACTGTAATGAAACATGTTTACTACATCTGGGATTCCATTTAAATAGCAGGTATGGATGAATTTTTATGGGGTTATAAATAGAATTAGTTGACCTAAAGATAGCAAAAAAAAAAAGAATGTTCTGGCGAACGATTTTTCTACTAAAATGGAAACGTGTGGCCAGCTTTATGTTTGTTAGCGTGCACGAGCTGAAGTGTTGGATTTGCATCAACAAAGCTGCCAGAATGCTGATAGATGAGTGTGTTGGTGGATTTTCCCACTGAAGAAGGTGTTCTCTGTAGCATCTTAGTATAATGTTCCTTGTCCTTGTGAGAAATGCTGCGTTTTGTGTTTCTGCACAAATTTCATGGTTCTATCACACAAGCTGGAAAAGCATTCTGGTAACCTCATTTAGCAGGACTAGGGAACTTATGCTTCCAACATAATGACTTTTCAGTTTGTTGCAGTTGTTATATGGCACTGAAGACACTTGATCCCCATGTAAGTGGTACTGTGCTGGATAGTTTTATGAACAGTCTCCGATAACTCACCAGTTATGCACACCGGGTGGGTTACTGAACTCACACTGTAAAGTGCAAACATTTACTGTCTGCTGTGTTCAGAGAAACCGGTTTGCTGACATAGGACTCATTTTACAAATCAGTTTTTCTCGAGTTCAGCTGTTATTTCTTTGATACTGCAACTTATTGTCTACTTCATATCTCTTAACCTCCCTGGCGGTATGATTATTTCAGATTTTTGCGTCTCAAAGCGGTACAATTATTTTGCATAGAAATTTGGCGTTTTATATTGTAGGCCTGTAATTCTTAGAAATAACACACTTGTATCTGTCCACCAAGAGTCTAGTAGATATCCCGGGTATGATGAAGTTTGAAACACAAAATCATAAATTATAATATAATAAATAAATATAAATAATTAGAAAAAAAAATAATATAATAATAAAAAGTAAATTTCCCCACGATTCACTATCGCTCAATTCTGCAAGTGATTCTAATTTACTATCGCTGTTTTCTAGCTGGTCTAAAACCACTTTTGACGTAAAGGGACACTTTTTAGTTGCCATGGACAATCTCCAGTTTCCAGGCAGAAAGAACAGTGGATATCATATAAAACTGCATGCAGGGCATGGGCCAAAGCACTGGGGACAAAAGGAATGTGACATGATTTCATACAGTACTGTAATCTGTAAGATTACAGTGTACTGTATGTTTTATGAATTGTCACTTTTTTTAATTTGCCACCAGGCTCTGCCCCCGTGTGGCGCGACGCTCGCAGGGAACAGAGCCCGGCACACAGGACATCGGGACGGAGGACACAGCGGAGGGACATCGCTGGATCCTGGGGACAAGGTAAGTAACCTCTTCCAGGATCCTGCAATGCAATCCCAAGTGTGGCTCAGGGTTACCACTAATGGTGCTGAAATTTAACCCCGAGCCACACTTGGGAATACCGTCAGGGAGGTTACAGTAGTTGTAAACCATTAGGCCCCTGTCACGTGGGCTTTCCGATCAGGTCCGACTGTCAGTTTTTCTGGTTTACCTGATCAGGCCCTCCATTCACTCCTTTGGGGCAGCGGATATCAGCGGTAACATGTCCGCTAACACCCGCTGCTATCCGATCCGATCCTCTCTGTGAAATCCATCCGACTGGCGGATCGAATCGGATGGGATTGGATGAAAACGGACAGGCGGTCCATTTTTATCTACTCTCCCCACAGGGGAGAGCGGGGTTCTGACACGTCTGTCTCAGCACAGTAAGCGGAGATGGACCTGTCGTCCGCCTGTTTATCTGCAGTCTTATCTTCTCTACAGCCATTCAAAGTGCATTATTTTTACAGCTTGTCTAAGCTGTCTGAAAAAAAGGGGGGGGGGGGGCAGAGAGCTGAAGTTACACTCTGCAGAGCTCAGTGAGGAGATCTCAGAAAGCTGATTGGAGGAATGGGACACACCCCCCTTCACACAGTTCACAGGAACAGAACTGAGGCTGTCAATCAGCTGGAAGTCCCTCCCCTGTCACCTTTTTTCTCTTGGTGTCGGGAAAACTTGTCAGAAGTGACTTGTACTGATAGCAGAGGAGGGAAGCATCAGACAGACACACTGTAGAGGGATATGCTTTGTTCATATTTCATGTCTGAGGTTTGCAACCGCTAAAGGGAATGTCATGTTGGTCTGCCTTCTCCCCTCTCCCTCTCTCATAATTGGACTTTTTTTTTTTTTTTTTTTTTAACTAATGTCATTTATTTCTGCTGCAAAGCTGCAAGTTTCTTGTTTCTCTCCTAGGCAAGATCTACATTTCCCCGCTTCCTGCATGTGTGCAGAAGTGTTGTAGGGTCTTTGGTCCTGAGTGTACCCTGTGGCACAACTGCACATGGGCTAGTTTCCCCGAAACCTGAAAAGCTTCCCTATCTTCGCACATGCCCGGAATGTCATCTGCACATGTGCAGAAGCTCCAAAGGGCTTATACCAAGACCTGAGGGCCTGGCAGAGCCCCTTGGCACATCTGCAGGCAGAGCATTACAGAGTGGGACTGAAGTTCTGCTCATAAACTAGTAGATTGAAGGTTTGCTTTTACCATTCGATTTTGAAGATAATTGACTTTCCAAAAAAAATTTACTGTTAGAATTTTTTTTTTTTTTGAGAAAAAAAAAAAATTCTGTCCTGCTCCTATGAATTTTCTTGTCACTGTGGTCAAAAATGAATGTCGATTTGACTAACAATTAGAAAACTGAACAAACGTTCTCAGAACAAGAAATTTCAAAATAAATTCTAGTGTGTGGCCAGCTTTTGCCTGCCCTGTATGTAGTGCTATTATAACAATGTCAGTGTTTCTTATCGGGCCTCATGATAAAATCAATGCAGAAGTCAATTCACAATGATTACCACACAGGGTTATTGCCTATTAAAATAACCAGCTTCAGGCTGGTGATAATGGTCTATATAGGAGGGAAGGAAAAAGAGCCATTTGAAATGGTAATAAAATAACATTTCATAAAATAAAATATTGATTTTCAGAAATTAGGGCTTTTTGACAGATAAATGTTCCCTTCACATAAATGTCCCTTCACATCACGCCCATAGTGTTCTATCCCCCCTTCCCCCCATAGCAAGTTTCCTGTGCCCCCAAGGCAGTGTCCTCTGTTCCCTGCACCCCCACCCTACAAACACACACTGTGTAGGTAGAAATCTCCTATCTTACACAGGTGTACAGCGAGCAGAGCAGAGATCGATATCACAGGGTTGGATGGGGGCAGGAATTGCTGGTTAACTTTTTACATTAACAGGCTGGTGATTGGTTGCTAGGATCGCCGGCAACCAATCACCTGCTGTGTAATGTAAAAAGTTAACGCCAGTGGTTTCCGCCCCCATCCAGCCCTGTGATAACGCTGCTCTCCGCTGTCCAATGAAGAGGACAGCTGCGAAAATGACAGCGGGCTGGGTGCCCGTGAATTAATTACGGGCACTGACGGGCTGGACATCTAGCGGTGGCTAGCACATGAAAAATGCTTCCCTTTAAAATCAATGAATGTTTTTGAATGTTGGTGCGCTTCTGTTGCGGTGAAAATTAATCCTGCTTGCAGCATCTTTGGAGCATGTTTAGGGAGCTAATAAAAAAAAAAAGCACACCAAAAACGTTCCTCCCCGTTAAAATAAATGGGAACCGCCTTAAAAACGTCCCCACTAAGCGTTTTTGGTGCAGTTTTTTAGTCAAAACTGCACCGCAAGTGCCGCAAAAGCGCTTCATTAACACTTATGCCCCGTACACACGGTCGGACTTTGTTCGGACATTCCAACAACAAAATCCTAGGATTTTTTCCGACGGATGTTGGCTCAAACTTGTCTTGCATACACACGGTTACACAAAGTTGTCGGAAAATCCGATCGTTCTAAACGCGGTGACGTAAAACACATACGTCGGGACTATAAACGGGGCAGTGACCAATAGCTTTCATCTCTTTATTTATTCTGAGCATGCGTGGCACTTTGTCCGTCGGATTTGTGTACACACGATCGGAATTTCCGACAACGGATTTTGTTGTCGGAAAATTTTATCTCCTGCTCTCCAACTTTGTGTGTCGGAAAATCCGATGGAAAATGTCCGATGGAGCCCACACACGGTCGGAATTTCCGACAACACGCTCCAATCGGACATTTTCCATCGGAAAATCCGACCGTGTGTACGGGGCATTAGGCTTTTACTGGCAGTTTTGAAGCGAACTCCTGTGAAAGTTCCCTAATGCAGAGAAGACATCTAGGTAAAAAAAAACATTTCAACTTTAGAACGGCACGTCCGCATTTACATGTGACCGGCTGTGATTGGACACAGCCATTACATGGGTAAAGAGCTGCGTCATCGGCTCTTTACCGAGATCGGAGTCGCACCGTGTCCTAGGAACATATGACGGCATCCCAGAACGAGAGCCACACCGCTCCGCAGTCATTTGATGGTGATGGTGATTGACATGCTTTTATCACATAAGTCAAAGCAAAGGCGAACATACTTCCTTTCCATGTGTCGCCTTTAGAAGAATGAATATTAACCATGTGAACTCTGTACCATTTCTTAAAGGCCTATTCACATTTGTTCATTTCATGCAGATGTTTTCATGCTTTTTTGTAGTAAGAAAACACATTACAAGTAAAAATCTCATTCTTTGCTATCAGGCTGGTTCACAACTATGCCCTGCAGTTTAATGGGAAAGGAAAACTATATGGGCCTTGTGTGCATTACCAAGTCCATTGCAAAGTACTTGCAACAGCAAGAATGCAGTCAGTCTAACCAAACACAATAATTCTGATAGAGGTTACATTTAGAGGGTTGTAAGTCCCATGCTGGTTTCCAGTGGTAGGATACACTCGCCATATGTTCTAGCTCTGCTCTTTCCTACCCTAGAACAGGGCTTGACAAACCCCAGGCGCCAGGTCGTGACAGTAGTGACAAGAAATTGTGTCCTAGCACCTGGACTGCCGCCTGAATGCTGCACACCGCACTGCGTGTGCCCCCCACCCCGCCTTATATCCTGGGCTACGCTTGCCCTTCTGTGGGCCTGAGACCTACGTAGCGGGTACAGCTAGAGGGGGGGGGGGAAGCAGAGAGATCCCTGCTTGCTGTCAAAACGGGGGAGCTGGGGGCCAATCCTTTCATAACATGTTACACCCTGAGTATGGATAGAACATGTTACGAAAAGGTTCTCCTTTAACCCTTGCAGTGTGGGTGCAGCCTCACTGCCGTGGAGAATTTTTAGGTTTCCTGGAGTTCAGCCTAGTATCCTAATTTTAGGCTTTTTACAGTAAAAAGATCTTAAAGTAATTCTAAACGTAATTTTTTTTTTTCTTTAAAACGTGCCAATACTTACCTGTTCAGTGTCAGCCCCAATCCTTCTCTTCTCCTGGCTCCTCCCCCATTCCGAGTGCCCCCATAGCAAGCCTTCCAACACAGTGGGACTCAGGCCGGGCCCCCCGCTCCCCCATCACTGGCTGTGATTGACAGCAGCAGGAGCCAATGCCATCCTTTGCTGTCTCTGAGCCAATGAGGAGGGAGAGAGCAGAGAGAGGAGCTGCTCTTGTGCACATTGCTGGATCGAGATATAAGGTGGGGTTGGGACTACATGCAGAAGGCTTTTTTAACCTTAATGCATAGAATCTATTAAGGTAAAAAAAATAGTTTTGGAACCACTTTAACCACCTCTGGACCGCCCACTGCATATATACTGCGGCAGGGTTGCCCGGATGCGCAAAATCACATACCTGTACGTGATTTTGTGCACGTAGTGTAGGGGGCGTGCACGCCGCCGGAGTGCTGCGACCCACCGATCGTTCTGTGGAGAGCCGGAGCAGCAGTGTGCCAAACCGCTGATCTGTCAGGGAGCAAAAGAGAAATCATGTGTTTCAGCTAAGCTGAAACACAATCTCTCTTTTCCTCCAGTGTATCAGTCCCCCCACACAGTTAGAAAGCACTCCCTAGGAGCACATTTAACCCCTTGATCGCCCCTGGTGTTAGCCCCTTCCCTGCCAGTGTCATTTATACTGTGATAGTGCTTTTTTTTTTTTTCTTTTTTTTAGCACTGATCACTGTATTGGTGTGACTGGTCCCCAAAAAGTGTCGCTTAGTGTCCAATTTGTCCGCCACAATGTCACAGTCCCGCTAAAAATTGCTGATCGCCGCCATTACTAGTAAGAATTAAAAAAAAAAAGGCCATAAATCTCTCTGATTTTGTTTGTAGACGCTATAACTTTTGCGCAAACCAATCAACATACGCTTATCGGGATTTTTTTTTTTTTTTTACCAAAAATATGTAGCAGAATACATATTGGCCTAAATTGATGAAGAAATTAGATTTAAAAAAAAAATACTGGGAATGTTTTAAAGCAGAAAGTAAAAAAATATTGTTTTCTGTTGAAAATTGTTGATCTTTTTCTGTTTATAGCGCAGAAAATAAAAACCACTGAAGTGATCACATACCACCAAAAGAAAGCTCTATTTGTGGGGAAAAAAGGACATACATTTTATTTGGGTACAATGTCACACGACCGCGCAATTGTGCCGTATCACAAAAAAATGGCCTGGTCATTAAAGCGGAACTGCAGTAATTTTTTCATCTTTCCATCTATTAAATCTTCTGCCCTTGTTGTTTTACCTTTGGATAGTAAAACATTTTTTTTTTTTGTATGCCAGTAAATACCTTATACAGCCCACTTCCTGCTTCTTGTCTGGAAAAAAGCCTAGGCCTATGACATCATGCACAGCTCTCTCTCTCACTCTCGTGAGAGTTTGCCAGGAAGGGGGGGGGGTGAGTCATAAGGGGGCCAATGAAAGCTACAGAGCTGGAGGTGTGTGTCTGTGTAAATCCAGGAAGTGAACAGGCAGCAACTTCAGCTGCCCACAGTTAAAATGATTGCAGCCAGACTCAGTGGAGGGAGATTTCTGCAGCATATTTGGCAAGTACAAAATCACAGTATATAAAAAATAATATGCAAAGTGGTTGGAGGGAAGCTTCAGAATGGCAAAGATGTTTTAATTACAAATGATGTGAGCAGACTGCAGTTCCTCTTTAAGGGGGTAAAACCTTCCGGTGCTGAAGTGGTTAACATATCTTTATTTAGCCATATAGTATATTGCCAGAAAGGTTTGAAATGTATGTACAAATCTTCAGGGTACTAACCTTTTTTCTCTAAAGTTAAAATATCATCACGCCTATTAAATGTGTTTAATCAAAATTATTACAAGAGCTTAATGGAGGTGAGTCACAATATAGTTTCAATTGAATGCTATTAAAGAATGTCTACTGCTTCTTTACTTAATTTCCCACAAATTATTCTTCAGTAAAGATTAACGAATAAAAGGCTGCAAAGTAGAAGTCTATGACTATGCGAACTGTAATCAGAATCATTTTTAAACAAATCGGAAGCATTTTCCTGCTTTATGCTAATCATGCAGTTCATTTTATAAAGGAAATGCACTAATTTTAAAATAATTAGCATGATGACTTTCTAGTGATAATTTTAGTGTGATGTCAGGCATTTACATTTGTATGCTACATGAATGACTGAATAAAGAGGCTTTAACTAAAAGCACACAGACCTGCAGTGTCAAAGTGCACTTCCAGATGCAGGCATGCAAGTTGAATAAAGGCTTAATAAACTATACAAATAGATGAAGAAAAATAAAACACTCAACTGAGAACTAACAATATAATGCCGCAATTATTACATCACAAAAGTACAAAATAGGCATCTTATATTTTATATTTATTTGACCTTGTTTACAATTCATGACTAATTTTCTGTAGCCTTTGCATTATACTTTAAACTTGATCTACAAGCCATGGCTGGTTTTACACATTAACCACATCAGCCCCGGATTTGCCCCCTTCCTGACCAGAGCATTTTTTGCGATTCGGCACTGTGTTGCTTTAGCTGATAATTGCACGGTTGTGCGACGTTGTACCCAAACAAAATTTACGTCCTTTTTTCCCCATAAATCGAGCTTTCTTTTGGTGGTATTTGATCACCTCTACGGTTTTTATTTTTTGCGCTATAAGCAAAAAAAGCGACGATTTTGAAAAAAAAAAACCAATATTTTTTACTTTTTGCTATAATAAATATCCCCAAAAATATATAAAAACACTAATTTTTTCCTCAGTTTAGGCCAATATGTATTCTTCTACATATTTTTGGTAAAAAAAAATCGCAATAAGTGTATATTGATTGGTTTGCGCAAAAGTTATAGCGTCTACAAAATAGGGGATAGATTTATGGCATTTTTATTATTATTATTATTTTTTTTTTTTACTAATAATGGCGGCGATCTGCGATTTTTATCGGGACTGCGACATTATGACGGACACATCGGACACTTTTGACACTATTTTGGACCATTGTCATTTATACAGTGATCAGTGCTATAAATAGTCACTGATTACTGTATAAATGTCACTGGCAGGGAAGGGGTTAAACACTAGGGGGCGATCAAGGGGTTAAGTGTGTCCTAGGGAGTTATTCTAACTGTGGGCGAGATGGGCTACCACTGTCATGACAGGGATCACTGCTCCTGATGACAGGGAGCAGTGTTCCCTGTCATGTCACTAGTCACAACAGGGAAATGCCTTGTTTACATAGGCATCTCCCCATTCTGCCTCTTCGTCTCATGATCATGGGTCGCTGGCGAGCATCGAGTTTGCGGGCCCCGCCGGCAAACTCCTGCGGCACACGAACGAGCAAGGCGACAAATTCAAAGGGACGTGATGCCTGTACGAGCCATTCTGCCGACGTATATCAGTGTGCGGCGGTCAGCAAGTGGTTAAGAGTGTATATATGGAGTTTGTTATGTTTTCCCTGTGTTCATGAGCCCCCCCCCAGGAGCACAGCACCCCATCCACCCCAAAATATCCCAGAACAGTAAATTAACAATCTTTCTGCACCCTACTAAAACAGTACCTGTATCTGTGTATCCTTTAGACTAATTTTTCTCTTTTCAAATTTCTTCCCCTTTGTACCTATATCCAAATCTAAAGAAAAATGTTGGCTTAAAGTCATTAGTTCAGTTTAGTTCAGTAACTAAAGAAATATTTTATTTGTTTGGATAGAGTGGAGCGGGGAGTTTTTTTTGTTTTAGTTTTGTTTTTTGCCCCCATTAGGGAGATTCACTCTCTCTATTTTTCATGTATACTGTTATCAATGAAAGTGGATGAAATTCACAAATTTTGGGTTACCCTCCAGAAAAGTAATGGAGGGGAAATCTTCCAATGGGGCACTAGTTCTGGTGGCTACCAAGGATTCCTTCACTTTTGAGGGATTTTCATATTTCTTGTTTTGGCTATAGGAGAGGAATTGAAGGGAAATCTCCCCAGATGGGCACAGATTGAAAGAAAAAAAAAAAACTAGACCTCCCTTCACTCTATCCAAAGTGAAAAAAAAAAAAATGTAGTTCTACTTTTAGGTTCACATACAAATGGATGTCATTGCTCACTCCCATCTACAAGTGCTAGCTGCTTGCCTGTGTCTGGCTTCAATATTCTGAAGTCATTGACCTGGAGCATTCATATTGTAAATGAAAGTCAGAAAATAGTTAAAATTTCTTATGTCAATACTTATTACAAGTCATTGATTCTGTACATATTAAAGCCCTGGGCATCCAGCACTTTCATAAGCAGAGTTCAACAGTGGCAGCCTTTTGACAGGTATACTTTAAGTGAACTCATGTTTTGCCCATGCGAGGCTAAGTAACATTTTCACTTAAATGCCTCCATCCTTTGAAGCACATAGTCACTTTCTTTTCCTGTTGCTTCATATACAAAGTTAAGAAGAACGCTCTGCCAACCCTACATGAGAGTGCTCTTGAAAGTCCAATCACTAAGCAGCAATGCGGTCACATGGGAAGAAAGGAAGTGAGTTGCATGCTTATCATACCCATGAGTATTGGATTTTTCTCCTTGCTCCTAGTGGCTAAAGATGCGGCAGTGAAGAGAAGGTGAGTAACTTTTTTTTTTTGGCTCTGAATTAGCAAAACACAGGATCACTTTAAATTCCACTTCTTATTCAATGGTATGCACTGTATAACTTAACTTGAATGTTCTCTTTAAAGCCACACATGAGTAGAACACATCCACCAAAAGTATATCTGTATTGGTAGATGATAACTTAGAGCCATGGCAGACAAATGGTTGTGTCACTGGCCTTACCTTGGTGGTCATATTTGCCAACTTTGGAACCCTAATAAGAACTCCTTACAGTGAAAAATTGATGGGCCTACATTGCACTTTATATTGGGCATAGTTAAGAAGGCATAGTTAAAGAGGAAGTAAACTCTCCCGCTCTGCTGCTTCTTTTCATTTAGTCCATTATAATAAGTAATTATCAATCTATAGCCACTGTAATCCAGCCCAAATCGCAAATTACTTACTGTTTAAAGAAACTTTAAAAAAGTTGTTTCCAGGGGTAAGGCAGCGCCATCTTAAGTATTATTTTCTGAGTCCACAGTAGAGTGTATTTCCGCCCTTACATTGAGCACTTCCTGTACTGTTAACCAAGCCTCCTTCTCAATCCAACGTTTCTATGGCAACCCTGCTTCCCTGCTCATAGCTGACTTGTTTTATTTCATAGTATTTACTTGTGCTGATTATCTAGTGTTTGCCTATGTCAGTCTTATCAGCTTCAGCTGATAAGACTGCAGTAATGCTGTCCGATGCCTTCTTTCCAGTCCATGTGATGTCACTTGGTCACATGGGGTGTAGGAGGTGATTATGCAGTCTCGTAGGATTTCAGTGTTGTGCCGTAGGAAGTCCTTATAATAGATAGACAAGCACACAGAGTGTGCCGTAAATCATGGGAGATATGGGCATGCTCAGTGACGTCATTCTAAAGAACAAAAAGGATTACAACAATACTATGCAAGTAAGAAGATATCTACAAGCAGTGTTCATTAGGGTTTTTTATGCTGATTCACATGGGACAAATTGTGGGGGAGAGTTTACAACCACTTTAAACAGAGTGTGAGGCTAATTGTAGTATATATTTCACACATATGCCAAGTTCTTCCCCCTAGAAAATACACCTTAATTACTGTGCCACCAGTGACAGTTTCAGAGACATATGTAAAGCTTAAGACAAAATATCATTTAAAATATATATTATTATACAGTACTTTATAGCAACAACAGTTTGCACAGCACTCTACAAAATGAAGGTAAATAATACAGTTACAATGCAATTCAGTACAAGAGGGTTCGGAGGATCCTGCTAGTGAGAGCTTACAATCTAAAACAAAAGTTCAAGTAATACAGGGGGTAATAACTCAGGGGCGGATCCAGAGTCTAGTCTCGGGAGGGGCACTGCCAGAAAATATGTTTTTTTGTGGGCAATTTATCAGGGTAATGGCTGGTGTTGGCGCTTTCATCATCACGGCACCATGGTTGTTATGGTGTCAGGATGATTGAAGCGCATTATTTCTATTATTACATTTAACATAAAATGAAATGGTTCAACTCACCATAATGCAGAATCAGTGGGAGCCCCGAGTGTGTCACTTTTTACGCCGACCTGCCTTCAGATGCAGCTTATCACTTGCCTTGCCACGTCCCTGCCACAAGCTGCGGATTGTCACTTGCCTGCCGCCAGATGCTGATTGTCACTTGCCACGTCACCTGCCACATGTTGCTGATTGTCACTTGCCACGTCACCTGCCACATGTTGTTGATTATCACTTGCACATGGGGCACATTCAGGGTACATCAGGCACATGGGGTACATCAGGGCACATCAGGGCACATGGGGTACATCAGGGCACATTCAGGGCACATCGGGTACATCAGGGCACATTCAGGGCACATCAGGCACATGGGGTACATCAGGGTACATTCAGGGCACATGGGGTACAATCAGGGCACATGGTGTAAACTCAGGGCACATCGGGGCACATTCAGGGCACAACAGGCACATCAGGGCACATTCAGGGCACATGGGGTACAATCAGGGCACATGGGGTACATCAGGGCACATTCAGGGCACATCAGGCACATGGGGTACATCAGGGCACATTCAGGGCACATCAGGCACATGGGGTACATCAGGGTACAATCAGGGCACATGGTATAAACTCAGGGCACATCGGGGCACATTCAGGGCACAACAGGCACATCAGGGCACATTCAGGGCACATGGGGTACATTCAGGGCACATGGGATAAATTCAGGGCACATCAGGACACATTCAGGATTCAGGGCACATCAGGTACATCAGGGCACATTCAGGGCACATGGGGTACATCAGGGCACATTCAGGGCACATTCAGGGCACATCAGGCACATTGGATACATCAGGGTACATCAGGGCACATTCAGGGCACATGGGGTACAATCAGGGCTAATGGGATAAGTTCAGGGCACATAGGGTACAATAAGGGCAGCGTTTACTTGTTTTCTTCATTGTTTTCTTCATATGCATATGCAGAGTAGCGCAGGCAGCCTCTGTAGTAAGTTCTCTCTCATGTCATGCTGCTGCTGCTCCCCCGGCGGCCCCTCCTCCTCCTCTCTTCTCGTCCATTCCAGATGATGTCACAAGCAACATCTCTGGACTGGCCAGTTTCTCCGCTCACCTGCGGACCGGACCGCCCCCTCTCTGGATGTCTGTCCTGCTGCTCCTGAACACCCGCAGGCAGACTCACCTGTCAACCCCCCCTCACTCATCTGCCGACCTGCCGCTCAGGCTCTCTCTCACCTACCGACCCCCGCTGACTGGCCCGCCCGCTCGATAACCCGCACACTCGTCCTCCGGCTCCCGCCCGCTTACTCATTCACTGACTGACTGTCCTGCCAATCATGAATTTCTCGGAGGGGGCAATTGCCCTGTTGCCCCCCCCCTGGATCCGCCCCTGTAATAACTATGAGGGACGAGGTGAAAGTAAAAGTACGGTTTATTAAGTGAAATCAAGATAGGCTTTAAGAGATTTGTTTTTAGGGATTGCCTAAAGGCTGACAGAGTAGAAGATAGACAGATTGGTGTAGGGCATTCCATTTGAGAAGCTCTGGAGAAGCCCTGGAGGTGACGAGGGAGCTAAGCAGCAGGAGGCCTTGGGAAAAGTGAAGAGGATGGTCTGGGTGATAGTGAGGTTGGTGATGTAGCTCAGAGTTTCAACGGCTTTGTAGTTGTCAGTATTTTGAATTTTATTCATTGAAAATACAGAAGCCAAATGAGGGATTGGCAGAGAGGTGTGGCACAAACTGAAAGGTTTTTAAGGTGCTGAAGTCTGGCATCAGAATTAATGATAGACTGTAGGTGGGATATCCCATGTAAACTAAGCCAATGAAGTGGTTGTGATACAGACAAGAGATAACAAGGGGGTGAATTATTAGCTTTGTGGTGGTGTTGAGAAGGGGCATATTTTGGGGGTTTTACTGATGTCACGGCAGCAAGGTTTGGTCAGCGATTGGATGAGGGACTGAAAGGGGAAGTTAAAGTATGGGGAGAACACCTAGCCACCTTGGATCGAGGGGAGGGACTGATAGTTTTGCCATTGCTCTCATGGATGAGTCTGGGATGGGCAATGAGGGAAGAAAATACTAAGAGCTTTGTTTTGGAAGTGGTGTGACTAGTTAGCTAGTATATTAGTGATGCACAAGGATAAAATTAAACTCTTTCATTATACATGACTTTTCCTACAGAGCATAGACTGAAATTTTGCACTTTGTCTACCTTAAATAAGAATTCAGTATAAATACTTAAAGTACTAAGCAATCGGCAAATGATTGCATCAGAGAGAAAAATACCCCATGTGTTAGTGGGAGTTAAAAAAAAAAAAAAATGCCACAGCGTCAGTGGGGAGAAAAAAAATTTCAGGAAAAAATGATCAAGTATTTGCTGGGAGGCCCTACAAGTACAAGGGCATGTTCCTCTATGGAAGAGAATAAACTGTCTGAGCCAAGATGTCCACAATCTGAAGTGAATGGGTGGCTACCGGTCCAAGCTGTCTGCCTTAGAAATGACTGGGCAGACAGCTTGACTTGACAGCTGACCCTTAATTTCTATGACAGGATATGGCTGCAAAACTTCAGGAATGTAAAATTATGGGACAGTTAGGAGGTGTGTTGGCGATGATTCTACCACTGATGATGTGCCGCCGGTGGCAGAATCTTCCATCTAATTTGGTCCTTGTAGCGTAACCAAATAAAACATTCAGACCAAAATGTAGAACAAATGAGGATGAAAGAGGGACAGAGAGAGACTTTGTTCCAAATCATGGACAGTTGGGAGCTATGCAATAACTATGATCTAGTTTCCTTATCTACCAAGGAAGCATTTATCATCTATTCCATATAAATAAATAGAATTACAAGCCACTGAATAGTTTTCAACATAAACTGAAAATAATTGATTTTGATGATAGGGGTAACCTTTTCTGGGCGGCTGTATATTTTCACACACTTGCATTGGTGGTAATAGTTTATAATGCTTAGGCAGATTGTAGGGGGATGCACAGAGGGCTTTATTAAGTGAGTTATCTTATCAGACGTCTGTTTATGTATTGCATTTGATTTACATAGCACTCCTGGTGATTTCCAGCTGAAAAGTTGAGTCTGGAGCGGATCAACCCTGGTCTTTTTTCAGGGCACAGAGCCTGATTCTTTCTAAACAAACACACTGATAAGTGGTGATAAATCTGAGTGCAGACAGTCTTGTTTGGCAGCTTATTTCATTAACTCCTGGTTTCAGCTGGTAAACTTTGAGAATTAAGCAGAGATGAGAGCTGCCTATTCCCTGGGATATTTAAGTGTTGATGTCATCAGTTTAGCAAGATAATGATTCTTAGGACAGATGTGTTCTACTTCCTTTACAATGTGGGAGAAGTTAAAATTTAAACAGTCCTCATTTTGTTTCCTTCTATTTTAACGGCCGAGCCTAATTATTCTTAAAGCCTCTTTTGTGCCCCATCGTTTAGAGAAAGGTGAATTGTCAGGTTGGAAAGCACACATCCAGGGAGCACGTATTTATTTTCTTTTGACCTTGGGCTAGTCATTTAGGTTCAACCACCAGCAATGTTTTTGCTTTTATAGGAATTTAGGTGTCTTGCACACAGGTATAAAATACTCTTTCTATAGGGATTCTTTCTGCTAGAAACTGGCTAAAAAATTCAGTTTCCAAAAAATGCTCATTTTGGCGCATAATTATGCACATTTATGTGTGTTTACAGGCCTATTAGAAATGTATACATGTTAAATGTACCCCTGATGATGTCATTTATGAAGAAACGATCGCCGGGATAGTTACGTACACATGCTGCTGCGCCTGCACGATCGCTGCTTGAAACTCACAAGGAATTTATCTGTCTGATCTGTTGATTGTGCTATGATCATAGCTTTGACTTTTATGTAAATGTACTGTTTAACCACTTAGGGACCGAGCCTCTTTCTGAGATTTGTTGTTTACAAGTTAAAAAACTTTTTTTGCTAGAAAATTACTTAGAACAATAAAATGGCGGTCCTCGAAATACTTTCTGTCACATCATATTTATGCAGCGGTCTTACAAGCGCACTTTTTTTGGAAAAAATACACTTTTTTGAATTAAAAAATAAGACAACAGTAAAGTTAGCCCAATTTTTTTTTTATATTGTGAAAGATAATGTTACGTCATGTAAATTGTTACCCAACATGTCATGCTTCAAAATTGCGCCCGCTCGTGGAATGGCGACAAACTTTTACCCTTAAAAATCTCCATAGGCGACATTTAAAAAATTGTACAGGTTGCATGTTTTGAGTTACAGAGGAGGTCTAGGGCTAGAATTATTGCTCTCGCTCTACTGAACGCGGCGATACCTCACGTGTGGTTTGAACATCATATACGGGCGCTACTCACGTATGCGTTCGTTTTTGCACGCGAGCTTGGCAGGACGGGGAGCGTTTAAAAAGGAAAAAAAAAAATCTTATTTATTTTACCTTTTATTCTTTATTATTACACTGTTTTTTGTTTTTTTTAAAATGTGTCACTTTTATTCCTATTACAAGGAATGTAAATATCCCTTGTAATAGAAAAAAAACATGACAGGACCTCTTAAATATGAGCTCTGGGGTCAAAAAGACCTCAGATCTCATATTTACACTAAAATGCAATAAAAAAAAAATTGTCATTTAAAAAAATAATTTAAAAAAATGGCCCTTTAAGAGCTGTGATGTTTTGACGTCGCTTCCGCCCTGCATTATGGAGACAGGTGGGGGCCATCTTCCCCTCACTCTTCTCCATACCCAGCAAGGGGTAACATCCAATCGACTCTGTCGCTGCCAACGGCTTCGGTAAGCGGCGGAGGGAAGGGGGAGGGCCCTCTCCCGCCACCGATAGAAGTGATCTTGCAGCGAATCCGCCACTGCGGCGGTCCGTAAGTGGTTAATAAACCAGATGTTGAGACAGTATCGCACTATGTGGAGTCCTTTTGTCTCCTAAACATTGTGCTATCAAGGCTTCCCAATACTGCATCCTGTATCCCGAGTTGCTGCTGGTGTATACCATCCACGGCCATAGGAAAGGAACGTCCGGATTTCTTTCTCGGTGGATCAGAGATCCAACCAGGTGCTGTGTGACATCTCTGAGTAAGAGGGGTCGCTGGCTTTCCGGTAAGCCTCCATTTTTGATTATGGTGATGGATGTCACCCCATCATTTCCAGACACTCTTTTCTTCCATGGGACTTTCTTTGATGGAATCCAGCTTTATATGAACTTTTTGTTCACACAATTGCACTTTATTCACATAATTTTGCATATGTGTTTTCAAACTTTATTCACAGTTATTATTGTTTATATAATATAGCGGCTCCGGTGTGAATTGCACAGTGTGTTCACACCTATTCAATCCAATTCTTCAAATCGCTTTACGTTTTGCAAACTGATTATGGGGTGTCGTTAACATACACTCTGCAATTAGTTCGCGTGAACAGGTTGCGATTTAGACGCGGTGCAGATTTGCAGCGAATTCACTGTGAATTCTCACCACATCTAGTGTGAGCCGGCCCTTAGTGTGGAGGAAAGGTAAGCATGATCATTAGGCTGAGAAGTGACAAATTAACTAGATGACATATTTACAGATTGTGATAACATCTGCTTGAGAACCATGCTAAGAGACTTCTTTGAACTTCAACAGATAAGTTGAAGTATAGTTGTTCTTTGTTATGAAGGACTTATTTATAGTTTGTGTACTGTGTTATCTATCTATATATTGACCATAAAACCCTCAATAATAACTCACATTGATGTCAGTGACTGCAATAATAACTCATAGAAAAGTGACTGCAGAAAAAAGACCAAGTGGTCCATCGAGTCAGCCCCATTTTTTTAATACATGTTTTGTATTTTTTCTTTTTTTTTTTTTTAACTTTATTTTCTGAGTTTTTTGTTTGTTTGACCCAAGCATGTTTGAATCCACTTACTATTGACTGACTCAATACTTCTGCTGGAAGTCTATTTCAAGCATCATCTACGCTTTTGGTAATATAATCATTTCTAAGATTAGTTTTGAACTTTCCTCCTGCTAGTTTTTTAGTCATGCTCCCGTTTTCTTGATCCTGGCTTCATATTGAAAATACTGAGCCCTGTTCAGCCCCTAAAGGTTTTAGGTATGTCTCCCCTTCCCCTTCTTTCCTTCAGACTGTACATATAAAGTTCCTGAAGTCTTTCCTGATTTGCTTTATCCCTCAGACCTTTCACCATTTTTTGTTCCCCATCTCTGGACTCCTCTTATCAATATCTTTTTGTAATTGAGGTCTCCAGAAATAGACACAGTATTTTAAACCAACCAAAGATCTATATAGAGGAATCAGGACCTCCTTCCTCCTGCTGGTGACCCCTCTAGTGATGCATCCTAGAATTATATTCACTTTTTCCACTCCCAACATTTGTGTCTGTGACTGCGGTAACAACACCTGACATTGGTGTCAGTGACTGCAATAACAATCTCCGACCTTGGTGTCAGTGACTGCAATAATAAACCCCTAGGATTGGTGTTAGTGCAGCATATTACACCCAAAATTGGTGTCAGTGTTGCATATTACCCCCAGGATTGGTGTCAGTGTAGCATATTACACCCAAAATTGGTGTCAGTGTAGCATATTACCCCCAGCATTGGTGTCAGTGTGGCATATTACCCCCAGGATTGGTGTCAGTGCAGCATATTACCCCCAGGATTGGTGTCAGTGCAGCATATTACCCCCAGGATTGGTGTCAGTGCAGCATATTACCCCCAGGATTGGTGTCAGTGTAGCATATTACCCCCAGTATTGGTGTCAGTGCAGCATATTACCCCCAGGATTGGTGTCAGTGTAGCATATTACCCCCAGGATTGGTGTCAGTGTAGCATATTACCCTCAGGATTGGTGTCAGTGTAGCACATTACCCCCAGGATTGGTGTCAGTGCAGCATATTACCCCCAGGATTGGTGTCAGTGCAGCATATTACCCCCAGGATTGGTGCCGGGGCTGCAGAGAGTTGGAGACAAGTGCCTTGTCCTCACACAATGTCACGTTCTTTGAATAAAGCCCTGTTTACAATACTGGCTTAATCCACACAATGGCTGTCTCCACTGTGTTTGCATGATGGTTGCTTTATGGAAATATAGTGCAATATAATACTTTGAAGTTATTAATTCTATGCATCTCTCCTGCCAACAGAATAGAGACTTTATGGTAAGGCCACCTTTTGATTGAAGCATAATCTAGGAAAGGATTATCATTTGTAAACCACTATAAAACACATACAGCCACTACTACTGTATACTGACCCAAAGATGTCAGCACATCTTATAACAGATTCCCAGCAGAGGGAATGGTGACATGATAAGCTCAGTGAACACATGTATAGTGAAGTGAGATGTTTTCATTGATTCACCTGCGGGCACCTGGGCAGTCTGGCACAGCTCTGTGATAAGGGGTCACAACTTCCACTACAGCATGTACCCCACTGCCTGCATTTTGTTTTGGAATCTTGAAGGAATTTTCAAGCTGCTAGGATTACCACCTTCACCTAATGTTCCAGTTGGAATATTTAAAGTGGTTGTAAAGGCTCAAGGGTTTTCCTTCATGCATTCTATGCTTGAAGGTAAAAAACCTTCTGTGGGCAGCAGCCCCCCTCCATAAAACCTACCTGAGCCCTTTTTCGATCCAGCGATGCGCACAAGAGCCTCTGCCCTCTGGGATCTTTACCTCCTCATTGGTAAGACAGCAGCGGTAGCCATTGGCACCCGCTACTGTCAATCACAGCCAGCGTGACAATGAGGATAGAGCGGGGGGCGGGGTCAACCATGCTCCGTGTATGAATGGGAAAACGGTGCAGGGGCTTGGGAGCAAGCCTGCTCGGGTGACCCCATAGCAAGCTGCTTGCTATGGGGACACTAGGCAGGAGGGAAGGACCAGGAGCACCGGCAAGGGACCTGAGAAGAGGAGGATCGGAGCAGGTAAGTATAACATGTTTGTTATTTTAAATATAGAATAAAAAAACCTTTAAAAGAGAAGTACTTACCTAGCAGGATGCAGCATCAGTCCCCTGCTGGCTCTAACACTGAGAACAGTTTGATCTAACACCGCTGATCGCTCAGTTCTGACAGCTCCCTGAGCAAAGAGCTCTTGCCCGAGCCTGGACCGGCTCTGTGATGTCAGCAGGCAGCGGACTTCAGCCTGCTGTCTGCTGAAAACGGGTCACAGGAGTGCAAAACGATCAAACTTTGGCTGTACTTCTCCTTTAATATAATTTTAAACTACAGGAGTCCTGCGTGCCATCTGACAGTGATATAAGTGCTGGCTTTAACACACATGCTGCAGGTTGTTGACTCATGATCTGTTTTTATTTCAACAAATTATTCAAAAAAATATAATATTTATAAAGCATAGATGCAGTTTTCAAGTGTGCAGCCCTTTGGATCCTTTTGCATTTGTTACGTACAGATGTTTATTATAGTTAACCCTGTTAACGTCGTCATCAACTTTCACAAAGGCGGTAAGGATTTCAAAGTTGTTTTATCCAAGAAGCACCTTCAGTCTCAAAGTTTTTTTGGGCAGTGCAAAGTACTTTTTGATATATCAGCTTTGACTAAATGGAATTTTCTCCTAAACTTCAGATTAAATCCATTTAGATACAGCATAATTTTTATCTGAGCCAGAAGTTAATCACATGCAGACTTGGATATAAATTTTTCTCACGTGTTTTATGGATGGGGTGAAAATGTATTTATGTGTTGTCATCCAAGCAAGTACTCATAAAGAATTTTATCCCTGTACTGGAGAAATATTTTTTGTTTAGATCTGTATTAATGGTTCCTGTTATTAGCCTGGATGTCTGTAAATGCTGAGACATAGGTAAACAAGATATTTTGTCTGTATTTTGACCAAAGAACATACTGCTCTATAGAACACACATTTAGTAAAGGTGTAGTTGATGGGGTGACATTATCCCCTGCCAACATGATCCTGGGGATTGCCAAGTTTTCCAAATCTGGACAGGAAATGCTACAGCACAGTGCTGGGAGCATCTTCCCAGAGACATTTGGAGTACCCTACATTCTTGCCAGATGACATCACCTCTGACTAGGTGCTGTGGGGGTAGAAAGGGGGTGGGAGGTGGTGGTGAAGGTAAGTATTCTTTTTAACTTTTTTTTTTTTTTGTAAGTTTATATTTATGCTGCTTTTCAGAAAAGGGGGGTGAAGGAACTATTCAGCACCCAGCTTGGGCGCTTCCGTCAAGATGTATAGCTTCCCAGTCTGGACCCAGTAACCAGATATTATAGCTGAGCAAACAAGACTAGCCGACATTAGCATTAGCTTGGATGCAAACTGGAACTCACTTTATTGTAAAATCACAAAGAATATATAGCGCACCAGATCAGGTGAGCCTAATCACATTATCGTATGCAAAGGAAACTGTTTACAGGAATATCTGATTATCTAATTAACAAATAGCCACTTAAACCAGCCTAGGTGACCACACCGTCCAGGCACCCAATCCACAACACTGGATACACAGTACATTACACATTAGTATAAACACATAACATCCCACAATGGTTCATATAACATGGTAAAGTGGTCACAATATTAATCTCATCTCCAAGAGATGATCAGACAGACAGAAACAATAGGTTACTCAATAAATAATGGGAATGCACACCTAAGAGGCAAACAATGTGAGAGATGTACTTAACAGAAAGACACATAACGCTTTAATACACAGACTGTAGCAGGAGACCCCAGTATCAGGTTGGTTTGAGCTTATCATATTAACATCTGATCTGAGTCTCACAGTCTAAAGCAGTCATTGCTGGTTTTGGCATAGAGACCCCAAATATGTATATGGGTCCTCCAGTTTCCAGGGTCTGTGTGTTTTGGGGAAACATAGACTTGAACCTAAAGCAAGACCACTCCAAGGGTCCACCAAGCACACACCTCCCAAAAGAGTAGTGTTCCCTTTAAATCCAGTCAGCTGCCTAACGAAGGGGCCCTGCGTGGCTCTGAAACGTTGCTGTATATTTATCATGTGACTACGGAATAACGCTTTGGACACTTTTGAGGAATCCTTGGTGTGTTGATGACTTTTCTTCACATTGCAGCGCCCATAGTCAGTAGGCAAGAGGCCACCCTGCAGTCCCCCCCCCCCAAAAGCCCCTGTAGTTGTTGAGTCTGTCACGGGGGGGGGGGGGGGCACTTGAAAAGCAGACCTTGCATTTTGGAAGAAAGGTCCACTTTATTTTTCAGAGATGAAATGTTTTCCATTGTAAAAGTGTATTGTTCAGTGTGCATTGTTATATGCTGTATGACATGTAAAATCAATAAATAGATACTACAAAAAAAAGTTGGATTCCAGCAGTTATGTGTCTAGTTCAGGTTATCTAATGCCAGTCTGATATAAACTCAAATTTTTTGTTTTATATCTACAGAGAAGGAACATTACATCTTCTGATTGGTTATTATAGGCAGCCCTTTACACTTCCTTTTCAATAGACTTAACATAAGGCCCTATGATTTGAATAAAAATATTTTTTTGTTCAGCAACGCAAGTGCAATGATCAGTGCAAGTACTCAAGAGTCATGGCTTACCGCGTGAGCTTTCTTCTTCCCCATATGTCCTGAGCCACAGCCCAATGCCTTTTTTTCCTTCTACTGTTATTGAGTTGATCCAATCACCATACTCTAGGTCAGACAACTTGACTTTTTCTCCCCATTCTTGTCTCCTTTTATCCTCTTAGGCCTATGATCCTTAGTTATTCTGTTAATATGACCAGCTTATTTAAAAATTGTAATTTATATTATTGTGGATAGTGAGTAAACCATATCTTTCGTAAAGCAGTTTTCATAACAGGATTTTTTTACTTTCTTTTCAAATATATTTCCCTTTTCTCCTGTAAACACCTTCCATATAAATGAATTTAGTCTTTCCTTATAACTCTTGCTCCCTTTATAAGAGTTTTATGCAGCTGAACATTTGCTGCCCTCGACAGAAGATGGGTTATAAAGTATTTTTGCAGGCCGTAATAATATCTACTGAAAATCATTATACTTGTTTTACTTTCTAAACTAATATCGATCACTGACTTTTTCTTAATATTAAAGCAAGAGGAAGATTTGACTCGTTTGAATTCATATGCCATCAGATGTATGAGGGTTTTTTTTTTTTTTATCCCTACCTGCGTCTTTTTCCATCATCAGCAAAACTTGCATTGGTGTCTCCTTAGATCTCGCAACAATCCAACCCCAGTTTTTGAAAAAGATGTATACCTCAATCTTTAATATGATTTTTATATTTTAATATATTTGTAGAGTCACAATAAAAATATGTCAATGCATTATCCTACTTCAGTCCATTGATAATATTTGGGGCCCTTGACAAGAACAGCTGGGTGCATACCTGGACTGTACTGTTTCCAGTGGTAGATTATTCTCTCCTATTGAGTATTTATGGTTTACTGTTTTCTACAATGTTATCTAAAATCAACAAGCAGCTGATACATTTCTATTTCATGCTTGGTAGGTGTTTTCAAATATTTGCCCTTGGGTCTGGAATGTGTGCTCCATGACAAAAGTACACCCTAAAGTCTATTAGACTTTGCAACGTCTAGCACCTTCAGGCCTAGATAGATGGAGGGGAAAAGGGGCTGGAGACATTCCTGACCTGGGCACTGAGGATTGAGATCATGTTTGGGATCATCTCTTTCAACAGCTGGCAGAGGCTAGAGATAATCATTTAGGATAAAATCATTCACTGCATCCACATCACTCCTATCAGACTAGTCAGATTTCCTTCTCACCAGGCTCCTGGAGGTGTCCTCACTCACCTGCAGATTCTATATTTTTTGTCACATTTAAATAAAATTTATTGGATACAGGTTTTGGCGCATATGAGAGTTCACCTTCTTGGGTTGGCGGACCTCTTAGCACAAAATAAAGCTTCCAAGACTGTTATTCTGTATGTGTCAACCAATGGTCTATATTCACTTTTGTCCCTCTCTGGGCATCTATTTTATGCTGTTTCACTCTTTGCTGGTGATCCTGGGATTAAAATCCTCTCCTTCTCTTACACTTATCTCCATACTCCTAAATCATAAAGAGAGAAAGCTAACATAGTGCTTTATCTTTTAAAACAACCGGTTTATTAAACATTAAGTATAAAAACACTCACATTTTCCTGGTGCTTAGAGTGCACCAAACGGTACAAAGCATTCAGTCTTTACAGTGCGGATATAAAACAATCAGACAGTATTTCCAAAGTATGCTCACAATGCGTGCCTCAGAGTGATGACAGATTGGCCCCTCCCCTACTCGTAATGCCACAGGGTCATGTGGCTTCCTCGGGGGGATCACAGATGCATGCATGGATGCAAACGTTCTGCAAACTGTCTGTGTTCAGGGGTGCATATCTGTTCTTGTGTGCAGGTAAACACTCAGGTGTGCAGCCACAGCCTGTCTTTGATTTGTACAGGTGCCCATGTGCAAACACGTGTGGATGCACTCATTTCACATGGTGTAAAGCTCTCTTCACCCGTGTGAAAGAACCCCTAATCTTTTCAGCAGCTTTGCCTATGCATGTCAAATTAGCAGGATTAGGTTATTGCTGGCCCTGCCAGCCCCATACTCCCCTTCCTCTTGCTCCCATGCTTCCTTTGGTATCCGAGAATGATGGAGAGTAAAAACACTGGAGCTCCATGCTTATATAGGGCAGAGTTGTTTCTTTCTGAACAGAGTGGCAGAGGATTGAGGAGGAGGTGAGTATTTGTAGCTGATGGGACTCTTAGCAGAGTGAACCTTTTGGTTTTTTCCTGCATGGGTAAAGCACAGGTTCACTTTTAATTATTCTTAAAAATAATTTTTTTGTAAATGGAACAAGAAAGAGAGGTTTTTCTGACCAAGAGTTTGTTAAAATAAGAATGAAATGTATTTAAAAATATTAACTATTTTTACATACAGCTGACAAAAAAATTGTCTATACATCTGCAGTCACTGCAGCATTGCAGTAGTGCAGTCAAAAAAGAGAGGAGGAAGGAGCAGGGAGCTAACCTTATGGGGGGTGTTGCTTCTCTTTAATTATTCAGTCTTCTCCTGGGTTTGGACTAAGATCAGCCTTTATAGATCTTCTACAAAGATGTCTGAGGCATTGCAGAACCAGACTGCTTTTGCGAGCCCGAATGGTTGGATCACAAGTCTGGTGGAACAGAAATGCAGATCGTGGGGAGTGTTTAGCTGTTTGCCTGGACATCAAGTTTAGTGTTAGTGGTAGGGTTTAAGTTGAAGTATAACTGTACTTTTAGGTGTGTTCCCCTTTTAAGTTACACTTACTGTATACTTACATGTCCCCTGCTCCTCCTAGGTTCACTGTGAGGCCTGCTGGAAGCTTGTCACTTCAGAAGTCTCCTTAGCCAAGCTAGTTCTCAATTGCTATTCATACTTTTAGGAAGGCCATGCGCTCTATCATCCCAAAAAGGAGGATGTTCAAAGTGAAAAGGTAGGAAAGAGAGGTGGCATGGCATCTCGGCTGACCAGTTCTTTAACCACAAAACTCTGCACATATGCCCTGAGAGTAGCGCAAAGCGAGACATCTGCTGGATTGAGTCTTTTAATGCGTCTACTGCAAAACATAAAGCTCGAGGAAGTTCTGTTAATTCATCAGAATATTCCTCCTGAACAGGTAGGTTCCTGACCAGTCTTTTAAAACGGTCCTTCAGGGATTGACAGATCCCAATAGCCGCAACAGCTGGTTGTACTGCTGATCCGGCCACCGCAAAGGAGCCTTTAGCAAAGATTCCAGCTTTTTATCTGCTGGGTCTTTAAACCCTTGGGCATTATCCACTGGACAGGTTAATCTTTTATTTACTGAAGAAATAGCAGCATCCACTAAAGGTGTATCCCACCTTTTTTTGAACTTTTCCTCCATCGGTACAAAAAAGAAAACCTTTTAGGAGGTAAGTATATTCTGTCCGGATGTTCCCAATCAGCGTAAATCAATTGCTCCAATAATGGATGCACAGGAAACGCCTGAGAACCTTGCAGAGGTCGCAAGGATCCCAATGTAGAACAGGAAATTTCTGTCCCTTGTACAGGGGGCAACTTGAAACCTGCTCTTACCATTTCAGTTAAAGACTGGATAAACAGCTTTTGGGATTGTGAAGCTGTCAACGGTTCCTCCGAACCTGAGTCCCCTGCAGAGGACTCCTCTGCTTTGGCATCTTTATCCCCTATGGCCACCTCCTCAAAATCCTCTGCCCATTCAGGATCCAAATCACAAGGACCCAATTGGCTAAGGGAGTCCTGGTGCTCAAGTAACTCGGCACTGGGACCAGGCTCAGGAGAGGGAGATCTATTTAGTTTCTTCCCTCCCTGCATTACTGAGGTTTAGAAGCAGAGGCTTTTACTGGCCAAAGGATTATTCCCTCTACTTTTCAGCGGTAAATATACTACCATTTTTAACCTTACAATGAGATTTATGATGACATGTTCTTAAATTTTGAAGATATTCAATGTATTTTATAGAACCAACTATCCCCCTGATGATGACCTACACAGGTCGAAACGCATCGGGGATTTATATCGTCAACAGCCCGGAAATGTATGACTGTATATCATTTTGTGTAAAGATGTGTCGACTTTATATTGTGGAATATGTATTGTACTACTTGGCCAGCGCTCTATGTTGTAATGCCAATTGAATTATAACATTACAATTGTTCATGGTTCAATAAAAGCACTTACTGGTTATACATTTTTTTATTATTCTGGATTTCAAGATATTGCTGTCTAAAGCCCCACCGGGGAAACTGTCCATTTTTTACCATTATTGTTTTGGGGTGTGCAGCGCATGCGTCTCTCCCACATGTGTTTTTCTCTTTATTAGTAAGGCCCATTCTGGACCTCAAATCCCTCAATTCCTTTCTAAAAGTCTGAACCTTCCGGATGGAATCGGTTCGTTCAGTAATAGTATCTCTAAGAAAATGGGACTATTTAGCATCCATAGACATCAAGGATGCATACCTGCATTTACCGATTTTCAGACAACATCAAAGGTTTCTACACTTCTCAGTGGAAGAGTGTCATTTCCAGTTTGTAGCACTACCGTTCGGTCTGGCTACGGCCCCTCGAGTCTTCACAAAGGTGTTGGCTCCAGAATTGGCCTCTCTAAGGTCTCAGAAGATATCGGTGATAGGATATCTGGACGACCTTCTGTTGAAGGACCAGTCCTATTCCACCCTGATAGAGAACGTTTCAACTACAGTTCATGTTCTGAGATGCCTAGGTTGGATTCTGATTATGGACAAATCAGCTCTTCATCCAGTTCAAATCTTGACATATCTAGGCTTGATCCTGGATACGACCCAGGAAACGGTGTTTTTACCCCCCTTGAAGGTCAGCTCAATAGTGGAGCTGGTCAGGAAAGTCAAAAGGGTAGAAAGACCCTCGATTATGCATGAGACTGCTGGGGAAGATGGTGTCATCTTTCAGCGCAGTTCCTTATGCGCAGTTTCACTCCAGGTTGTTCCAGAGAACGATCCTGGAGGCTTGGGACAAGTCTGTCCTAGCCTTGGATCATCCGATATCTCTATCCCCAAAGGTAAAACAGGACCTCTCTTGGTGGTCAAAGACAAGCAACTTAAAAAATGGGAAATCCTTTCCACCAGTAACTTGGAAGGTGGTAACTTCAGACGCCAGTCGTCTCGGCTGGGGAGCGGTATTGGAAGAGGCCTCCGTACAGGGAAAATGGTCCCAGGTAGAAAAAACCTTACCAATCAATCTGTTGGAAATCCGAGCAGCTCGCTTGGCCCTCATATTCTGGACGGCCAGGCTGCGGGGGTCTCCAGTCCGACAATTCCACAGTGGCGGCATACATCAACCACCAAGGGGGTACCCGGAGCTGGGCAGCCCAAAAAGAAATAAATCATATACTAGCAGAGAGACACGTGCCATATCTGTCGGCAGTCTATATTCCGGGGGTGGACAATTGGCAGGCAGACTACCTAAGTCGTCAGCAGTTGTTGCCAGGGGAATGGTCCCTCCACCCCGAAGTTTTCCTTTAAATATGCCAGCGTTGGGGGATGCCAGAGGTGGATCTCCTGGCATCCAGGTTCAATGCCAAGGTGGACAGCTTTGTGTCCAGAACCAGGGATCCACTTGCCGTGGGGACAGATGCATTGGTGGTTCCCTGGGATCGGTATTCTCTAATTTACGCCTTACCTCCGATCCAGATGTTGCCGCACCTGTTACGCAGGATACAGATGTAGCAGAAAACAGTAATTCTGGTGGCCCCACGGTGGCCAAGGAGGTCTTGGTATTCACAGATTGTGAGGATGGCAGCAGGAGACCCATTGTGTCTTCCATTCCGCCCAGACCTACTGTCCTAAGGTCCAATATTCAATCCTTCTTTACGGTCGCTGAATTTGATGGCATGGCTATTGAGACCAGAGTACTAAAAGACCGTGGTATCAGTGGTTCTGTTCTGGCTACTTTGGTAAATGCTGGGAAGCCAGTGTCTAGAAAAATTTACCATAGAGTCTGGAAGTCATACATCTCATGGTGTGAGAAGAGAAGATGGCACCTTCACAAGTATACAATTGGGAGGGTTCTTGCCTTCCTCCAAGCAGGAATTGAACTTGTCCTTAGGAATCATTAAAAGACAGATTTCGGCCTTATCGTTTTTTTTCCAGAGACCAATTGCATCTCATTCATTGGTACGAACCTTTATCAAGGGAGTACTACATTTAAGGCCACCAATTAGACCACCCTTGTGCCCATGGGACTTGAACTTAGTGCTTTGAGCTCTACAGAGTCAACCCTTTGAGCCTATTAAGCATATTCCTTTGATCCTATTGACTAGGAAATTGTTTTTTTTGGTGGCTATAACCTCAGCAAGAAGGGTCTCAGAGTTGGCCGCCCTTTCTTGTGAGAAACCCGGCGGAGTTTTTACCCAAAGTGGTTTCCAGTTTTCACTTAAATCAGGATATCGTTTTATCTTCCTTCTTTCCTAACCCTAAATCTAAGGAGGAAAGATTGCTCCATTCACTGGATGTGGTGAGAGCTATTAAGGTTTACTTGGATATGTCAGCCCCTTTTCGGAAGTCTGACTCCTTTTTTTTCTGCCTGAGGGTCCTAAGAAAGGACAGGCAGCAGCTAGTTCTACAATCTCTAGGTGGATTCGTCAGGTCATTATCCAGGCCTATGAGTTGAAACACAAGGTTCCACCTCGATATCTCAAGGCTCACTCTACCAGAGGAATTAGTACATCATGGGCAGTGCGCCAACAAGTGTCGATGGCTCAGGTTTGCAAAGCGGCCGCTTGGTCTTCGGTTCATACATTCACCAGGTTTTACCGACTGGATGTTAGATCTCAAAAGGAGACTGTTTTTGGCCAGAGCGTGCTGCAAGCAGCTTTATAATTTGGAGCCTAAAATAAAGGGGATTTACCCTGTTTCCCCGAAAATAAGACCTAGCGTGATTGTCGGTGATGGCTGCAATATAAGCCCTACCCCCCAAATAAGCCCTAGTTAAAGTCCTTGTAGGTCTTCTTTTCAGGGTAAGGCTTATTTTCAGGGAAACAGGGTAGGGCTTGTTTGGGGGGTAGGGCTTATATTGCAGCCATCACCGTCAATCACGCTAGGACTTATTTTCAGGGAAACAGGGTAGGTATGTTCCTTCCCCTCAAAGGCATTGCTTTAGGACATCCCAGATAGGCATTACTATGGTGCTCTGTGTCTCGTGATCTACGATAAAGAAAAATGGATTTTTAAAACAGCTTACCTGTAAAATCCTTTTCTTGGAGTACATCACGGGACACAGAGGTCCCTCCCCTCTTTTTCTGGGATCTTCATTGCTTGCTAAAAAACTAAGGTACTTCCTGTATGGGAGGGGTTATATGGGAGGAACCTTCTTACTATTGGTTGCCAGTGTCCAATCACCTAAAGGTAGCATATAAACCCAGATAGTCATTACTATGGTGCTCTGTGTCCCGTGATGTACGATAAAGAAAAGTCCTGCAAGCAGCTTCTTTGAGGCACTTTAGGAGCAGTGTACACATTGCTCCTAAAGCGCCCCTGTCCATTGAAATCAATGGGCAGCACTGCCAAAGCGCCTGCAAAGCGCAGAGGTGCTTTGCGGGCACTTTTAACCTTTTATTTGCCCGCTAATGGGGGTTAAAGTGCCCGAAAAGCGCTGCAAAAACGACGGTACAGCACCAGCGCTGACGCCTGGGCACTGGCAGTATTTTTTTATGACAGATATTTATATAGTGCCAACAGTTGCACAGTGCTTTCCATATTGTACATTCCCTGCCTTCCAGGAGCTTACAATCTAAGGTCGCTATCTTGCATACAAGCACACACATACGATTTAGACAAGAGCCACTTAACCTACAAGCATGTCTTTGCAGTGTGGGAAGAAAACAGAGTATCAGTGTCCTGAATCAGTAGAATCAGTGTCCTGATTGGGAATTGAACCAGGGACCCTAGTGCAGCAAGGCAGATGTGCTAACCACTAAGCCAGGGATATGCAATCACCAGACCTCCAGTTGTTGCAAAACTAAAAGTCCCATCATGCCTCTGCCTCTGGGTGTCATGCTTGTGGCTGTCAGTCTTGCTATGCCTCATGGGACTTGTAGTTCTGCAACAGCTGGAGGTCCGCTAATTGCATATCCCTGCACTTGGCAAAGTGAGTATTATGTACATCCAGCCAGAAAAACCTGCTTGCTTGTAAATTGCTTTGCTATTCTCAATAACAAAATACTTCCTTTTTTATTTACAATGTGACAGAATGGGAGAAAATCACTAACACTCTGTTTTGTATACACTTTCAGCGGAGTCTGAGAAACCAGATACAGACTGCTTTGTTTGTTGCTTTATATGGTGGTAAGATCCTTTTCTAGGAGCAGAGGCTTGTTTTTAATTGCTATACATTTTTTCTTTCTTGTAACGGAAGTGCAAATGTAAACTGTGCAAATTGATTTCTCTACCTGTAATACGACAGTCATTTGGGATTTTAACAACTTTTCTGATGGCAAAGGGTGAGACGAACGATTGACTTCTTTCCATTGTTGAGGCTACATTCAGCAACTGTAAAAATGGAAAGAAGGCGATTTCATTGCTGAAGAGCGGAACGTATTGATTAGTGAAGGTCAACTCAACTTATACATATAACAAGGAATGTGGTGTGCAGCTCTTGTGGTTTGTGCCCTTTTAGGTTTTTTTTTCCAATCCTAAAGCATTTTTATTAGTATTGAAATGAGCATAAAGTACCAACATTAATGCTGACCTTCACCTTTGTAGTCCATATTTAGTTAAAGTGTATAGAATACACACAAGAAATGTGTTACTTAGACAATTGGAAAGTTATCTAATTTAAAAGTTATTGGAAAGTTATCAAATTAAAAATTTAAAAGTTATCGAATTAAAATACTTTTTTTTTTTTAAAAAAAGCAAGAAAAACATGTCCCTTGAGAATGTTTTAGTTCTTTATTATACTGATTTATTTATTAAATATTCATATATAACATACATTTGTAACAAGTTCGCACTTATTAGAACAGTTATTTTCCAATATAAATCCTTACATGGACTTTTAGTCTTCATGCACACAGGGCGTTAAAAAAAAAAAAAAAAAGTGCTGCAAAACCAGTACTGATACCAGGAAAAAGGCTGCATAAAAATTGTGCTTTTAGAAGCATTTTGAATTGGCGTTAATGCGCGTTTAGCCGCGTTAGTGTTTAGCAGCTTTTAAAAAAAAAAAACCACTGCCCACTTCTAATTTCCACTCTCAAATTAAATAACTACAGCTTTAAAATGTTTAATGCAGCTTAACGCTGTATACAGCGTTCATACGCGTTTAGTCGCGTCAGTTGTATTTACAGCTGTGATAGGGTTGAAATAATGACTTAGAGTTCCACTTTAATTGTTTCTGTTTTTTCTTACCTGTGTACGTATCAATTGTTCTATTTAAATTGTTTGTGCTCCTTTCTTACCTGTGTACGTATCAATTGTTCTATCAATCTGTATCTAGATGGAATTTGGAACTGCTGAATAATCATTACATGTTCGCTGATGAGAAACTCTTTGTACCTTAACCTCATTTGGTAATGCCGATAAGATTACTGCTTTTGGAACTGCCTATAAAAGAAGTAAAGGGAGCAGTCCTTTTGTGGATGCTCAGAACTGTGATACAGACATACCTGACTCCGTGTCATGTTTCTTATAGAAGCAATAATTTGGCAAAGCAATATAAACTATAAGCAACTTATTTAAAAGTTGAACCTAACATTTTGGCGCCCGAAGAACAGGGACTCACCGATGATACTACAAGAGGTGGACGAACGCGGCTGACGGAACAAAAAGACAGGCATTCCGGGAACCACAGATCAAAAAAAAACCTGCGCAGGTAAGAAAAAGCTTTATTTTTCTTATATTCTGTGCTCCCCTGATTTGTGCCTATCCGTTCTGTCAGTTACGGTTCTCCTGGTTTTAAAACACCAGCCTCTGTAGTGGTGAGTCTAGAATTACTGCATATTTTAGTTTATATTGCTGGAATTATTTGTTTGTTTTGTTATCTGTGTTTGTCTTGTCTGTCTTGTTGAGAAAGTGAATGAGCCTTGTCAAGGATGGTATGAGTTAGAAGGGGATTGCCGAACTAAGCAACGGAATGCGCCTTACCTCACACGATTGGGAACCTGAGGGCTTGTGAGCTTGGGGGTCTGACGCTTATGCTTAACCTCACATCTAACTCATAAACCATAGACGGGTTGAGAGTATAAGCCCTGTCTGCTCCATAAAGCAGGGATAAGAGTGTATGAGAGGGATTCCCAGATACGGGGAGGGAATAAGGTCTCAACAAAGTCCCGAGATCTAGTCGGATACCTGGCCACTTAAAGGAATGCTTGTATATGTTGTAGCCGCATTTTTGTATATGTTGTAGCCGCATTCTGGTTTGTTATTGGGCTAGCATATAAAGTAATTATTTATTATTGGGCTAGCATATAAAGTAATTCGGTTTCAGAAATCTCATTCCGGAGAGGTTTCTAGAATTCTAGCACCCTAGGAGGAAGGCAACGAGGAACTAGTGTAACTTAGCTGGTTTGCTATTGGGCTAGTATATAAAGTAATTATTCATTCTTGTATATGTTGTAGCCGCATTATATTGTACACTAAGTGTCCCACACGCTACCTAGGCAGGACTGTTAGAATGGGCCAGAGGAACACAAAACCCCGTCAGGGAATTGTGGCACACTATACGGTGCCACAGATAATTAAAAACATTTATGGGAAAACCGAAGCACAGGACTTAAAGGATGTCCTTCGTAAATTTAAGGTGAAAGGAGCAGCGGGCTTAGACCCGGATGTATGGAGTGAAATAAAAAGGGACAGACAAGGAGAGGTGTTAGAGAAGCAATGGATGCGTCAGGTTCAATGCTTAATTAAGGTCTCAAATAGAGCGAAAGAAGAGGGGTGGAAGTATAATCCAGATTGTGATGGTTGGGATATGAAAGATAGAAGAACAAAAAATGTCGAGGCTCCCAGCTCAGCCATCCCACCCCCATACACTGACGTAGAACGCAAACCACACAAGATATATCCGGTACTTGAGGGGAGAGGATGGGTTTGTCAGGATTGTGGAGCACAAAACCCAGAATGGGCAGTAGAATGTGTGCATTGTGGGGCACAAAAACCTCATCCAGAAACTGTAGCTCCCGTACGCACTGATACACGCATTGTTCAGGTAAACAATCCAGAATTTGGACAAGCAGCCCATCCAAATGCCCCGCCTACTGTCACTCGTAGAATGCAAATAAGGACTTGGGCACCATGGTCGGCAGACACCCTTATGGCATTAATACAGAGCGCCCCAGACCCGGTAGCAAAGCCAGCTGCTTTTTGTAGATTTGTGACACAGTTAATGAATACACATGAAGCGACCTGGCAGGATGGGGAGGATTTATGCAGACATAAAATGACTCTGACCCTGTTTAACCAGTTTATGACCGACCTGCAGACCAAGCTGAGGGGGATGGCAATTTAGAGACAGGACACACGTCAGACACATAGACTCAAGGGCCCCTTTTATTGCTAGATTAGAAGCTTTTTGTCACGCAAAACAACAAGAGGGGGGGTCAATATCACCCATGAAACAAATGCCAGGACAGACTGTATCAGACTTTTACTTATCTATAGAAAGTATGATGGCAGATGAGGGAATGGATTTAGAGCTGCTAGTCACGATCTGAGCCTTCAATAGACAGTTTATGGAAGGATTAATTCCACAGATAAGTGAGAGACTGAAAGCCTGCACACTACCCTTAATTTGTTGCGATTTTTGGCAGAAAAAGGTTGCAAGGTTAATAAGAAAAAGTTACAAGTGTGTCAGGAAAAAGTTATCTTTTTGGGACATTGTATATCACAGGGTACGAGACATCTCACTGAGGAGAGGGTTCAAGTGATAAAGGGAATGTTACCCCCACGGAATTTCAAACAATTGCGTATGTTTTTAGGTATAGTGTCATATTATAGACAGTGGATACCACATGCTAGCGCTTTGATGCAGCCATTATACGATTGTTTGAAAATTGTACCGTATGTGCTTACAGAAGTAGCTTATGAGTCGTTTATCACTTTGAAAAAGTTGTTGATTTCTGCCCCGGCTATTGGTATACCAGATTACACCAAGATATTTAATCTGTACATTGCTGAGTTCACTGGACATGCCACAGGTGTTCTGACACAGGCACATGTAAAACAAAGACCAGTCGCTTACTTTTCAGCAGCATTAGATCCAGTATCTAGAGGTTCACCGTCTTGTGTACGGGCGGTAGCTGCAGTGTCAGTTATCATAGATAAGTCATCAGAGATTGTTCTAGACAATCCAGTCGTAGTGCATACCACACATGACATACATGCAATCTTGTCTCAGGTACAGCCCAAACACATTTCAATGGCTAGGCAATTAAGATTACAGTGTACTTTACTCTTACCTCCAAATGTTACTTTTCAGCGCTGTACAACCTTAAATTTGGCCACCTTTTTGCCTCTTCGGTCACCAGATTTGGCAAGGGGGAATGATAGTACTAATAGTACTAGTGAGAAAAGAAATGAGGACACTGACACTCTTTTTTGTTTAAAGAAGTAGATGAACACGATTGTTTTCAGCTCATGGAACAGGAGACAATGGGATTCCCACATGTTACAGATACACCGATTTTAAATGCTGAGTACACCTTGTATATAGATGGTAGTAGGTTTGCTGATGACAAGGGTAAATATCACACAGGGTATGCTGTAGTGACTGATACGCAGGTAATTGAAGCACAGGCCTTACCAGCCCACATGTCAGCACAGGAAGCAGAATTAAAAGCTTTAGAACAAGCCCTAGAATACTTAAAAGAACGAGAAGGGAATATTTACACTGACTCTGCCTACGCTTATGGCGTAGCGCACGATTATGGCCACATATGGAGGGCTAGAGGTTATCCGACAGCAGCAGGTACACCTGTAAAACATGGAGAAGGGATTAAGAGAGTCCTGAACAATCTTCAAAAGGTTAAACGAGTAGCCATTATGAAGATAGCGGCACACACGAGCGCAAAAACAATTGAGGCAAAAGGAAATGCATTTGCAGATTTGACTGCAAAACAGGCAGCTCTAGGGGAAGGAAGCCCTGAGACCTTAGCAGCGGTAGAGGTGAGTATCCCAGAACCAACATGGCAGCAGCTGAGTAAATTACAGGAGCAAGCAGGGGAGAGCGAGAAAGATAAGTGGGTCAGGATGGGAGCAGCACCAGACCTTGACAATGTATGGAGGGAAGGAGGCAAAATATGCCTGCCTGCCTCTCTGTACCCAGAAATGGCAGCGGCAGTTCACCTACCCACACACGTCAGTTCCAATTCCATGTATAGGATTGTGAACCAAGGATGGCTCGCCCCTGGATTCAGTAGCACTGCAAGAAACTACTGTGCAGCCTGCCAAATCTGTCTCCTGAATAACCCAGGACAGAGAGTAAAAACCCCACGTAAACACCAGGTCCGGGCCCAATACCCCTTCCAAAGACTGCAGATTGATTACATACAAATGCCTAAGAGCGGCCCTTTTGAATTTGTCCTCGTGTGTATCGATTTATTCTCAGGTTGGCCCGAAAGTTATCCAGTAAAATCGGCTACAGCTAAAGCCACAGCTAAGAAACTGATCACTGAGTTAATACCTAGGTTTGGTCTTCCTGAAACCATAGAATCAGATAGGGGGACACACTTTACAGGAGAAATCATGCAGAATGTGATGACCATGTTAGGGGTTCAACAAAGTTTTCACACCCCTTACCACCCACAGAGTTCAGGATCAGTGGAGAGAGTAAATGGGACAATAAAGTTAAAAATACAAAAAGCCATGCAAGAGTTAAACAAGCCTTGGCCAGAATGCCAGCCTTTGGCTTTGTTCTCTATAAGGTACACTCCAACAGGAAAGACAGGATTATCCCCATATGAGATACTTTTTGGGAATGCACCTAGATTGGGTTTATACTTTCCACAGAGTATGCAATTGCAATGTGATAGTTTGACTGCATATGTGATACAATTACAACAACGTCTAACTAAGATCCACAAAAGTGTGTATTCTTCTCTTCCAGACCCTAATTCAATAACAGGTACACATACTCTGCTATCAGGGGATTATGTATATGTGAAGAAACACACCAGAAAGACATTGGAACCCAGGTTTGAAGGTCCTTACCAAGTACTCTTGACCACAGCCACCTCAGTAAAGCTGGAAGGAAAACCTACCTGGATACACGCATCACATTGCAAGAAACAACCCGAGAAAACAACATGATGAAATATCTACTTACATATTTTTTGTTGAAGATTGTTGTTTTACAAATATATGCATGGACTCCTGGTATTAATGTACTTGAAGTAGAGGAAACAACAACTTTCGAATGGGCTATAGATGATCCTAAAGTAGCAAATTATTATTGACAAAGGTAGACTAGTACATCTTTCCTCACAGATACAACAGGATACTGCACCACATTGGTGGGATATATTTAGTGGAATGTCTTCTACAGCAACCAATACCTTTCACTGGTTGTTAAGTCCAATGGTAATTATTATTCTAATATTAATATCACTTACAATCACGAATATATGTGTATACAGGAAAATAAATAGGAAAATTAGGAGAATAGACAGGGTATACTGATAAATGTGTATTGACATCACCCTACTCCTATAAAACTCCTCTTCTTGAATTTTAAGATGTTGGTAATACCTAGGGGGATGGGTTCTACCCCTCTGACAACTCGCGGTCAGGGAAAGGACTCTGGGGAAAAACTGACTAGAACTTATTCATGAGGACCCAGGGGGAAGGAGAGGATGATGTCAAAGGGGGAAATTGATAGGGTTGAAATAATGACTTAGAGTTCCACTTTAATTGTTTCTGTTTTTTCTTACCTGTGTACGTATCAATTGTTCTATTTAAATTGTTTGTGCTCCTTTCTTACCTGTGTACGTATCAATTGTTCTATCAATCTGTATCTAGATGGAATTTGGAACTGCTGAATAATCATTACATGTTCGCTGATGAGAAACTCTTTGTACCTTAACCTCATTTGGTAATGCCGATAAGATTACTGCTTTTGGAACTGCCTATAAAAGAAGTAAAGGGAGCAGTCCTTTTGTGGATGCTCAGAACTGTGATACAGACATACCTGACTCCGTGTCATGTTTCTTATAGAAGCAATAATTTGGCAAAGCAATATAAACTATAAGCAACTTATTTAAAAGTTGAACCTAACAGCTGTAACGCCGATCGTCTTAACGCGCTGGTCATGGATTTTTTTTTGCAGCTTGAAAACGCCAATGCCACTAAAAGCTCCTAAAGGCCTATGTGTGCATGGACACATAGAAAAGCACGGAGAGGTGTTTGTAAGATGTAAAAAAAAACAAAAAACGCCTGGCGCAGGAAAAACACCCCGTGTACATGAGGCCTTAGTATTTAAAAGTAACTGTTATCATCATGAAGCTCTTCACTGCTTATTAGTCACAAGTGATACCTGAACTACCCTGGAATCCTGTAGTGTGTGATCACCTGCCAAATAATCCTAACCACTCTACTTCAAGCTTCCCACCACTGCTCCACCAACTGAAGGGTGTTGGCTCCAAAACGGTCTGTGATCCGCTAACAATTGTAGAACAAAAAGCAAAGATGGAGCTGCTCAACCTCCAAAAGTCCAAAATTAAAGTGATTTGTAAAACTTCCATAATGTTTTTTATTAGGATAATAAACTTGTCATACTTGCTTTGTGCAATGATTTTGCACAGAGCAGCCCTGATCCCCTTCTTCTGGGGTCCCCTGCTGGCGTTCCTGGTTCCTCCTCTACGGCGAGTGCTCCTATAAAAAGCCACTTTCTATGAGGCACTCATCTGGTGCGCTCCTGAGCCCCACTGTCTGTATTTTACATTCATTCTTGCTTACACGTAGCTTAAGGTTGCTAACATAATAGATTTATGATCCTGCTTTATAAATATTTAACAATTTTTTTAGTATGCCATCTTTGAGAAGGATGCTGGGCTTTCTAATAAGAAAGCCCAGCACCAGCAGCTTACTTTTTGACTGCCTCCCTACAAGAATTCATTCAGTTCCGTATGAAGTAAAGACAGTAAGTGGGCGTGTCCCCCCTCTGTTCTATTTATCTGCATGTGTATTCAGCTGAGCTGAAGTTCTGCTTCAACTGCAGCACCTGTTGGCTGCAAACAGGAAAAATATGAAATAATCATATGCAATGTTTATGTTTACCTGATTAAAAAATGTAAAGCTCAACTCTAGACAGAAATAAAAGACCCCATACAGATCTGTAGTCATGAATATGTCACTAAATGTATTCTTTAAAAGCAAGATATATAAGTGCTGAATTTTACCTGGTATCAACCTCTTGCAGTCACTCTACAACAGAGCTGGAGTATGAGAGGAAGAAGCAGTACAAGGAGCCAATCAGTGAAAGGATATCTAAAGTCTTGTTTAGAAAACAAAATAAGAAAGCAAACATGTCATACTTACCTCCTCTGTGCAGTTGGTTTTACACAGAGGGGCCCCAATCCTCCTCTTCTGGGGGTGCTCCTGGCTCCTCCTCTTTTCGAGTGCCCCATCGGAGAGATGGTCTTCCTCGGGGCACTCATGCGGGCACGCCCCCCGTGTCCTGCTGCTGCGTCTATTGACACAGACAGCAGGACTCGGCCCCACCCCCTGGCTCCCACATCATTGGATTTGCTTGACAGCAGCGGGAGCCAATGGCTGTGTTGCTATCAATCTATCCAATCAGGACCCAAAACACCAGCTGAAGCTGGTGTGCTCGTCCCCGTCGCTGGAAAGACCAGGTTCAGGTAAGTAAAAGGGGGGCTTTGAGGTGCAGCTGCATCACAGGAGGTTTTTCACCTTAATGCATAGAATGCATTAAGGTGAAAAACCTTGAGGGTTTACAACCCCTTTAATGTGCTGGCAAGAAGCATGCTGATAGGTAGAGAAAGCAGAGTGACAGAAAGTTAAGCTTATCACCGTGTTGTTTGTGCTTTCTTTATTCAGTCACAGGCTGGACATGTGTTCCACACAACCTGGGCTCAGAGGAAGTGTTTTGAATAATGCAAAACATTTAAAAGAAGATAATAAAGTACTGTGGGGAAAATCTTTGGACTAAAGCTGAGTATTGCAGCAAAAACTGTTTTTTTATTTTGCTATTGTATCTTTTAATGGGATATTCATTTTTATCTTGTTGTTTTTGAGTTCTGTTTTAATGCTTTTTTAATATAATAAAAAAATAAGGAGAGCGAATGGAGGATTTTTTTGCATTTTTATGCACCGACCTGTGTCATTTTTGTTATATTTTTGGTGCATGTGCTGGATTCATCAATAGATCCTATGAACTATATACAGATATACCCCAATAAACGTTTTCCCAGTACCTTTGCAGTACTATGTACATCCAGGTATTTGACCCCCTGCCATCCTAATCGTCCCCAATTACAATCTACCCCGTTTCCTTTCGTAGCTTTTTTTCTTGCAGTTTTTGTTTATTACATTTATATGTACATTTTTTGTCCTAGCTAGCTTTAAGGGCTGGTTTACACCAGAAAGCGTTGCGGGAAAGGCACGTTTTCCACAACTGTGTTCAAAATGCATTGCCTTTGCCATCTGCTGCGGGTGCCATTGCATTGTTACCGACACTCCGAATGCAGATCACAAACGTAATACCACGTGATTTGGTGCAGTGCGTTTTTCAAAAGTAGTGCATATGGGTTGCCCTGTCAGCACCACCTGGCTAGAAAATTGAGCCACTCAGAAATCTGTTGGCTGAACAGTGACTGTTGATTGGACAATCCGATTCATAGAAGCACAGAAAAGAGCACAAGACCAAAACCGGATAAAAGAGTCCAAGATGCAGGAGATTTCAGTACTGCTTCTCGTATAGATCCATTACTGTTTTCCAAGTTTTCAGCCCTGATGAAAAGGGAATGGAGTTGCCCCCGAAACACGTTAACGTGTTTTGTTTTTGTTTTTTTGTACTCTTTTATCTGGTTTTGGTTCTTTCTGGATTTCTATGATTTGCGCTACTTATGTGTGCCCTTCAAGGGAAGCCTTGCTGCATGAAAGCTTCCTTGCCCGAGCTATTGAGCTTGTTTGAAATGTTCCTTCATATGACTACACTTGCAAGATTAAGGCCTCATGCACACTGGACGTTTTTACAGCTGATATTTTTGGCTTTAAACTCCCCAGTATGTTGTCCTATGTGTCCATGCACACATGGGCTTTTAGCAGCGATTTTTGGCAGAAACATTTTCTGGCTGGAAAAAACCTTCAGAACAAGTGGGTTTTGAGAGGAGTTTTTCAGCTGTAAAAACGCTCTAACTCTGAAAAAAGCTCAAAAACGCTGAAAAACGCGGCAATTCTGCATTTTTGAGGCATAAGCTTTAGTGGGAGTATAGTTTTGCTTAAAAAAAAAAAAAAAAGCTAAAAACGCTGCAAAACGCATTCTACAGCTACAGCTAACACTACTGATGTTTTTTTATTATGTCCAGTGTGCATGGGGCTTAAAAGTTCCCAGCGCCTCTTTGAGTAGGTTGTTCTGGCGTTCAATCAGATGGAGTCACTGCTTGGGTATTATGCATTAGTGTGATTGTCAGTGGGAAGAATGCTCCTTACACTTGAGGTCATTGGGAAGAATTATCACCTTACAGATAGCAAAACAATCAATGGTGTCAGTGGGAACTTATCTGAGAGGCAGAAATTGCTCATTGCTCAAGGAACTTCAGAGTTCCATGAAACCCTTGTTGAGAAACCCTGATCTAGATGTTTGACAGTTTTGTCCCGGAATCATAGGACATGGAGGCAATCCTACAAGCAATGTGTTAGAGAGGCTTCCAAAAGGCTGCATTTAGGGCAGTTTTTGAGATATGACCCAGGGGCCTTTACCTTATGAAAAAAATAAAATGTCTAATAAGCTTTATGCATTCTCCTGAATTGGATTTCCCTCCAGGTCTCGATTATAATACATTTTAGTACTTGCAAATAACCTTGTATAATCTTCTCACATATGTCCTCCGCAGGGAAGATCAAGTGCCATTTGTGTTTATTAGTTTTATCAGTGGAATACATTTGTCATTTAGATGGGGGTATAGTGTCATAATAGAATGTGTTCGTGTTGTAAGATAAAAGATATTAAAAAAATATAAGTAGGTGGGGTTTATTTTCTCACTTTTCCAGTAGTGAGTTGGAATAGTACAGAAGGTGGCTGTGTGGTAAGCTGCATTAATGCATAGCGATGTGAAGGTCAGGGGGCTTGATGGAGTCCAGATTAAATGTATGGCCCATGGTCTTGATTTTCCTCTGCTCCCACATGGAAGTATACCTGATGGTCCTGTCCCTGTGAGAACTAAGGATTACCTTTGATAAAAAGGTATTTGAAGATATAGGGCTAAGAGTCAAACTTTACTCTGGTCTCCCTTCATGCTGATGTGGGTGCTGTTTTTGAGATGAGGGGATAGCACACTAGTTCTAGTGTGAAAGAGGGCTTTCAGGAACCAGGGCTCAACGATCTTGCTTCTATAGCTGTATTTTAACATTGTGATACATCCATGAGCCAGTCCAAAGAGTGATGGAGAAAACAGGCCAGTTGTGAACCCTAATATTTGCTACGTCTATGCCCCACTCTTTTACTCTTTTTCTTTGCACAGACATGGTAACCCTTATGTAGGGCATATATGGATCGAACTCTGAACTCATTTCCTTCGAAAATGAGAAATTTTGTGCGTTTTGTGCCACCATTGATTTCAACATTCGACCATCCAAGCCTTCAATTTCACCTCATGTTGCTACAGAAAAGTATTTTCGTGGCCGGGAATTTTCTTTTATTTTTGGGAATTTTCTTTTCTTATGCCCCTGCGCATTTCTTTTTCAATTTTATTTCTCACATGATTCGTCCATTATTGGTTAGAAAATCGTTGACTTTTTAAAAACTTTCCAACATGCCCGATCACTCAAATTTGATGGCCGTGTGAAAATCACCCATTGCTGCGGCCCACTAATGGTGCGAAAATCAAACAAAAATTCTTAGACAAGAATTTCGAAAGAAAATTCTTTTGAAATTCGACCCATGTATGGCTGGCCTTTAGAGCAAACATTTTTTGTCTTGCTTGCTGAGCTTTATGCCCCGTACACACAGTCGGACTTTGTTCGGACATTCCGACAACAAAATCCTAGGATTTTTTCCGACGGATGTTGGCTCAAACTTGTCTTGCATACACACGGTCACACAAAGTTGTCGGAAAATCCGATCGTTCTAAACGCGGTGATGTAAAACACGTACGTCGGGACTATAAACGGGGCAGTGGCCAATAGCTTTCATCCCTTTATTTATTCTGATTCTGCATGCGTGGCACTTTGTCCGTCGGATTTGTGTACACACGATCGGAAATTTTATATCCTGCTCTTAAACTTTGTGTGTCGGAAAATCCGATGGAAAATGTGTGATTGAGCCCACACACGGTCGGAATTTCCGACAACAAGGTCCTATCACACATTTTCCTTCGGAAAATCCGACCGTGTGTATGGGGCATTAGGGTTTCGTCCAATAAAGTCAGGTAATGTCAAGGCAAAATATAAGGGGAAGAGCGGAAAGCAAACCAACCAACATGTTTATTATTTAAATGGTTGTGTTGGTACTGTTCTTTTACATTTATGCTCATAAAAATTCATGTTGTGAGTCCTAATACTGCAAATCCTATGAATAATGTGATTGCTTTCTTCTTCCAGGAGAAGTTTCCACTGCCCTACGTTAGCCCTTGCTTTGTTTTGGAAAGCAGTCTGTTTGTGAAATATGTCTCAGTAGGTGATCAGATCAGACGGCCTGGTTACCCTGTTTTCAGAGATCTGGATTCATACCAGAACAATCTTTCTCTGCCTGTAGCTGAATGTCTTCCAGCCGAACAGCAGTTAGTGAGAGCAGATCCAGCAGCCTGGCGCGTGAAATGGCACATTGCTTGCTAATCCAGCCCGGCTGTTGAAGGAGACTGTTATACCTTAGGGTAGAAAAAAGGCTGAGGTCATGTAATAGGGAGATTCCAGTCTTGGCTGAGAAAAACAAGTGTGAGCTCAGCATCAATTATTTATGCTGTCTCTTTCCCTAACCCTTTCCTGGAGCTGAAACTGAAGCTGTAGAAATGGCAGATTGATTGTTTTAATAACTCTACGTTGTAGCACCTGTAAATTGTTCAGTCAGAGATCAGTATTGCCGATTTGAAAAAGTGACTAATAACTTCTTTCAGTTATTTAGCAGTTTATATATTATTTGTTTACCATATTTATATCTGCTGCATATGCAATAATTAACCAATTTATGCTACATGTGTGACTGATCAGAGCACTGTGATCTGCAGTCGGTTTATTTAGGGTGTCACTGTGGATATCAAAGGGGATAACCTGAGTTCCAGAGGTTTTTCAGCATGCCAGAAAATCTGTACAACTAAGCTTTCAGTTACATTCTAATAAATATAAAAAGGACTGATTGTTCCACTATACAGGTGTTGAAAATATGGTTGCCTAAGTCATCAGGAAAATTCAGGATGTCTTCAGGTATTCAGCAGTTGTCTCATGGACCTTCACAGCTTGTACTCCTAATAAATGCCTTTTTACAACGAATCTGATGAAATAATTCATGGACAGGGGTTAGTTCTGCTCCTTTCCATCTCCCCAGCCATTGGTTCATTTGGCCACTGATCTCATTTGCCTTTTTTTTTTTTTGCACATTTTTAGGCCTGAAATTAAAACTCCCAAACATTATAAATGTTCTGAAAGCAGAAACCCCAGAGAATAAAATGGGGGTAGTTGTAACTTTTTTATTCCATAATATTGGCACATGTTTAGCAGACTGATTTGATTAGTAAAAAATTTACTAAAGCTAATTTTAGTGCACAGCAGCACAATACATGACCCAAATTTTAGTAAGATATAAAATGCATGTTTACAATCTTATATGCATGTACATGGAGGGGGCTTTCTTTTTCATTTTCTTCTATTTATTCATAATATGTTGCCTTAAAGCAGGACTTCCCCTTTATGTCCTCCTCCATCCCCCTTCTATTTTTGGCACTTCTTTTTTTTAGAGGGGGGGGAGCAGGAGCAGGTACCTGCTCCTATTTCCGGTCATGTTACCGCGGTGATTCACCAGAAGTTCTCCTTCTCATCCCTTTCTCCCTGTCGTGAGAACTTCGGGGACATGTCACAAGTTCCAGAAGGCCCATTCATAAAGCGCACTGCGGCAGAAGACGGCTGGCCGCAAATAATCATAGCTGGCTGGCTACAGTAAAAATGCCAGCACTGGGGACCTGAAGACCGGCGAAGAACCAGTTCAGGTGAAGATGGTGCTGGACCCCTGGACGGGTAAGTGTCCTTTTATTAAAAGTCAGCAGCTACAGTATTTGTAGCTGCCGACTTTTGATTTTTTCCAAGCAGTGCGAAGAACTGCTTTAGTATTTTTGGCTTTTTACACTTTTACACTTTATTGCTATCAGGCCAATAATGGACCAATAGTCCCCTATGCAGTAGCATATTGCATATGCCAGGTCCTCTTTAAGGAGACCTCAAGGGTCTATTAGACCCTTAATTTTACCTATTGACCCCAATGAAACTGATAAAGCACAGTTCATTCATTTTAGCATCTTCCTCCCTGGCCACAGCAATGGGGAATTGACAACGCTGAACACAGAAGTGATGTAATACATGTTCATTCACTTGAGCGAATTTTTGCTGATCTCCCTTCGTTCCACCCATCAACGCTTATCGTGCCTGCAGGAGGGGCAGTGGAGCCCAGGATACATGGTGAGGATAGTCTGGCGGAGGCAGAGCATACCTTCGGTGGAGGGGATAGGAGTGATCGGGTGGCTTTATAGCTGCCTAAGTCACTTCCACCAGAAAACTGACAGTCGGATTAACAGTACTAAGCTTCTATTAGCCTCCATTGATAAACGGCACTGGTAGACAAGTGGTTAATGGATCAACAAGAAAGAAGAGTAGGGTCAAGCTCAATTTTTACAGGAGAACATGCACATCACGTGCTTGTGTTTTATCAGTTACAATCACCTAGGCTTGCAGCTTTTTTTATTTATTTTATTTGTTCTGTCTGTTTTACAGTGCCTTGAAAAAGTATTCATACTTCTTGAAATTTTCCACATTTCAGGACATTTTAACCAAAAACGTAAATGTATTTTATTGGGATTTTATGTGATAGACCAACACAAAGTGGCACATACAGTTACAATAAAAAGTATGTATGATATGGATTTCTGCACAAATTGGTCATAAAATGTGATCTGATCTTCATCTAAGTCACAACAATAGACAATCACAGTCTGCTTAAACTAATAACACACAAAGAATTAAATGTTACCATGTTTTTATTAAACACACCATGTAATCATTCACAGTGCAGGTGGAAAAAGTATGTGAACCCTTGGATTTAATAGCTGGTTGAACCTCCTTTGGCAGCAATAACTTCAACCAAACATTTCCTGTAGTTGCAGATCAGACGTGCACAACGGCCAGGAGTAATTCTTGACCATTCCTCTTTACAGAACTGTTTCAGTTCAGCAATATTCTTGGGATGTCTAGTGTGAATTGCTTTCTTGAGGTCATGCCACAGCATCTCAATCGGGTTGAGGTCAGGACTCTGACTGGGCCACTCCAGAAGGCATATTTTCTTCTGTTTAAGCCATTCTGTTTTTGATTTACTTCTATGCTTTGGGTCGTTGTCCCGTTGCAACACCCATCTTCTGTTGAGCTTCAGCTGGTGGACAGATGGCCTTAAGTTCTTCTGCAAAATGTCTTGATAAACTTGGGAATTCATTTTTCCTTCGATGATAGCAATCCGTCCAGGCCCTGACGCAGCAAAGCAGCCCCAAACCATGATGCCCCCACCACCATACTTCACAGTTGGGATGAGGTTTTGATGTTGGTGTGCTGTGCCTCTTTTTCTCCGCACATAGTGTTGTGTGTTTCTTTCAAACAACTCAACTTTGGTTTCATCTGTCCACAGAATATTTTGCCAGTACTGCTGTGGAACATCCAGGTGCTCTTGTGTAAACTGTAAATGTCCAGCAATGTTTTTTTTGGACAGCAGTGGCATCCTCTGTGGTATCCTCCCATGAAATCCATTCTTCTTTAGTGTTTTACGTATCATAGATTCGCTAACAGGGATTTTAGAATATGCCAGTGACTTTTGTAAGTCTTTAGCTGACACTCTAGGATTCTTCTTCACCTCATTGAGCAGTCTGCGCTGTGCTCTTGCATTCATCTTTACAGGACGCCCACTCCTAGGGAGAGTAGCAGCAGTGACAGTGTCTTACCTTGGACTGATGAACAGCAAGGCTTTTGGAGATACTTTTATAACCCTTTCCAGCTTTATGCAAGTCAACAATTCTTAATCGTAGGTCTTCTGAGAGCTCTTTTGTGCGAGGCATCATTCACATCAGGCAATGCTTCTTGTGAAAAGCAAACCCAGAACTTGTGTGTGTTTTTTATAGGACAGGGCAGCTGTAACCAACACCTCCAATCTCATCTCATTGATTGGACTCTAGTTGGCTGACACCTCACTCCAATTAGCTCTTGAAGATTTCATTAGTCTAGGGGTTCACATAATTTTTCCACTTGTACTGTGAATGTTTACATGGTGTGTTCAATAAAAACATGGTAACATTTAATTCTTTGTGTGTTATTAGTTTAAGCAGACTGTAATTGCCTATTGTTGTGACTTAGATGAAGATCAGATCACATTTTATGACCAATTTGTGCAGAAATCCATATCATTCCAAAAGGGTTCACATACTTTTTATTGCAACTGTAATTGTGAAGTGGAAGGAAAATGATAAATGGTTTTCCAATTTTTTTACAAATAAATATCTGAAAAGTGTGGTGTGCATTTGTATTCAGCCGCCTGAGTCAATACTTTGTAGAACCACCTTTTGCTGTAAATACAGCTGCAAGGCTTTTTGGGGATGTCTCTACCAACTTGGCACATCTAGAGAGTGAAATTTTTGCCCATTCTTCTTTGCAAATTTGCTCAAGCTCTGTCAGATTGGATGGAGAGCGTCTGTGAACAGCAATTTTCAAGTCTTGCCACAGATTCTCAATTGGATTTAGGTCTGGACTTTGACTGGGCCAATCTAACACATGAATATGCTTTGATCTAAACCATTCCATTGTAGCTCTGGCTGTATGTTTAGGGTCGTTGTCCTGCTGGAACATGAACCTCTACTGCAGTCTCAAGTCTGCAAAAAACAGGTTTTCTTCGAAGATTGCCCTGTATTTGGTTCCATCCATCTTCCTGTCAACTCTGACCAGCTTCCCTGTCCCTGCTGAAAAAAGCATCCTCACAACATGATGCTGTCACCACCATGTTTCTCGGTGGGGATGGTGTGTTCAGGGTGATGTGCAGTGTTAGTTTTCTGCCACACATAGTGTTTTACTTTTAGGCCAAAAAGTTAAATTTTGCTCTCATCTGACCAGAGCACCTTCTTTCACATGTTTGCTGTGTCCCCCACATGGCTTCTCGCAAACTGCAAACAGGACTTCTTATGGCTTTGTTTTAACAATGGCTTTCTTCTTGCCACACTTCCATAAAGGGCAGATTTGTGGAGTGCACGACTAATCGTTGTCCTGTGGACAGATTCTCCCACCTGAGCTGTGGATCTCTGCAGCTTCTCCAGAGTTACCATGGGCCTCTTGGCTGCTTTTCTGATTAATGCTCTTCTTGCCTGGCCTGTCAGTTTAGGTGGACGGCCATGTCTTGGTAGGTTTGCAATTGTGCCATACTCTTTCCATTTTCGGATGATGGTTTGAACAGTGCTCCGTGAGATGTTCAAAGCTTGAGATATTTTTTTTAGAACCTAACCCTCCTTTAAACTTCTCCGCAACATTATTCCTGACCTGTCTGGTGTGTTCCTTGGCCTTTATGATGCTGTGTTTTCACTAAGGTTCTCTAACAAACCTCTGAGGGCTTCACAGAACAGCTGTATTTATACTGGGATTGAATTACACACAGGTGGACTCTATTTACTAATTAGGTGACTTCTGAAGGCAATTGGTTCCACTAAATTTTAGTTAGGGGTATCCGAGTAAAGGGGACTGAACACAAATGCACGCCACACTGATAGGGCAACAACACCAAAGATTATTATTATTATTATTGGGGTTGTGCATAGACTATTCTGTAAAAATAAACCTGTAGAGTTAAACAAAACATATGTGAGAAATTAACAGGCATTGTTTTCTGCAGAAGACATATGAAACTTTGAAAGCTGCATTTCTGGGCAAGGAAGACTAATATATATCTACATTTACCACTTTACCACAGGTTTTGTCATTGCAAATGTTCACTTTTCTCAGCCCACTTTTGTTGGTGGTATTTTAATTGTTCACTTCTTGCTGTAAATTTGTGTTGCGTGCCAGTAATAATTGGTGCAGCGAGCGAGTAGGTGGAGGGATATAGGGCAAGTAAATATTGACTGTGTCCTGAGAGCTGTTTCAACTCAGCCATGCCAGGTTTTATGGTATTAACTAGTTCTATACCAGATGCCAGTCTTTCACACTGGGTCATTCTACATAGTTGTAGGCCTGAAGAAAAAAAAAGTCTTCCTTACTCATTGTTCCATGTGAGTGAGAGAACTGTGAGTCAGCCCACTTAGTGTGTGTGATAATCTGGATAGTAAGTGTTTTCTCATACTTCTGTCATCTCAAGGTCATGTCCTTGGTGAACAGCATGCAGTCTTGTTAAATTATGTCATCATTTCAAAGCAGACATATTTAAAGTATGAGACATAAAGTATACCTATAAAAGTATAAGACTTATTATAGATATGGCCTCCTGTTTTGTCTTTTTGGAATTTCTGCTGCTGTACATAGGAAGTTGTTGAGCTTTGTAGAGCAGATATTTGTATTGCTTTCAAGGTGCTTTCATACATATATGACTCAGCTTTTTTTTTAAACCTTCCAATGGTCCTGCATTTTTTTGTGGTTCTGTTTGGGAACCCGTAAAAGAATGCAACTTGTCAAAAGAAAGTTAGTATATCCAAATATGGTCAAATTGGGGGCTTCAAGGGGAGTTCAATCTGGACATAGGGTATTGCATGATACAAATAATTGTGGCACGGCTTGAACAGTATTACTGGGTATAAAGAAATTGTGATGTCAAATACAGATTTTTGAGACTGAAGGCACCAGTGCTTGGGGTGGTAGATTTGGCCTGGTTTTTCCCCTTTTTCTTTGTTAAGGCCATCCATTGTCACCTCTGCTTTCTATAACAAGGGGCCCACTACTTTCTATACGTAATGTTTTGAGCCTTAATAGTGTCAAAAAATAAGTTTTGTTTACAGCACAGTATGTTTGTTTTCTTTGTTTAAAAAAATTTACATTTTTTGGGAGTAGCTTTGAATGATCTATCACTTACCCCCAAGCAGTTCATACATTGGAGTTTACCTATCCATAAATTAGGTGCCTGTCCCCTCTATGCTGTGATAGTGTGGCCCTGTGTGCCTGCGCAGGAACGTTTCTGGCCTGGCCAATTAAGTGGCTGCAGAGTCCGAACCTGAAGGGAAGACTGGGAGAAGATGGAAGCACTCTTACTACTGAAGAGAGCTCACAGCTCAGCGCTGGGGGTGAGGTGGGTGGGATTGTTTGACAAGTCTGCCATAATGTGCTAATATGTGGTGCATACAAATAAATTATAGCATAAAGCTCCTGAGGGCTTTTTTTAATGTGTATGTTTAATTCCACTTTAAGAGTATTTCGTTTATTCAAATGATGGGGTAGGTAGCCAAAGTCCTACCTCGTCATTGGTCAAAATGTGGGGCTCCTAGCACCTATGGTTCTGGAGATACGGGGCTCCTTGCGCAGCCTATCAGAAGCTACATACAACATGGCCAGTTTAAATACAAGCTTGCACACGTTGTTTGCAGCAGACTGAGAGGATGAGTTCACAGTACCTCTCCTCATTTCTTCTCAGTCACTGAGCTCAATGGACAGCTTGGAGCCTTGGGCCAATGGTAAAGCTGTCCAATAAAAATACTGCAGTGGAGGCTGTCCTCTAAAAGACAAATGTTCCCTTCCAGCCCATCCCTCTTAACTAAAAGGAAAACAACATGGGTTTATGGGTATAAGATTTACCCACAATCCCATGTTTTTCTCACACAGTTAAGCAGGAGAATCTGCTGCTGAAAAGGTTTTTTTTTTTTTTTTTTTTTTAATCAAGCTAAATCATATATTATTATGCTATATGTTATAACATAATAATGTATTATTTATCTCTTTAGTGTGAAATTACTGGTTTGAAGTTATAACTTCAAACTTCAGTAATTTGTCCGTTAAGCCACCTGCTTAAGTACAGTTTTTGAAAATATAGTAAATTACCCTAAAAACAATATATAATAGTTATTTGTATATTGCATATGGTATTTAATCACTTGCCACCCAGGCCAATTCTGACCGTTCTCTCCTACATGTAAAAATCATATTTTTTTTGCTAGAAAATGAATCAGAGGGCCCTGCTCCTTAGAGCTTACAATCTAAGAGGGAAGGTCAAGAGATACAAGAGGTAATAACTGTGGGTGATGTGCTGATTGAGAAGATAAATGTACAGTTGTTAGGTGGGGGCCAGATAGGCTTCTCTGAAGAGATGAGTTTTCAGGGATTGTCTGAAAGTGGATAAAGTAGGAGAAAATCGGACGGATTGGGGTAGAGCATTCCAGAGGATGGGGGAGGCTCTGGAGAAGTCCTGAAGGCGAGCATGGGATGAGGTGACAAGGGAGTTTGAGAGCAGGAGGTCTTGGGTGGAGCGAAGAGAACGATTAGGTTGGTATTTTGTGACTAGGTTAGAGATGTAGCTGGGGGCCAGGTTGTGGATGGCTTTGTAAGTTATAGTTAGTATCTTGAATTTAATTCGGTGACTGAGTGGCAGCCAATGGAAGGATTGGGTGTAGCAGAAGCTGAGCGGTTTGTGTGGTGGATGAGCCTGGCAGCAGCGTTCATGATGGACTGAAGTGGGGATAGCCTATTTAGAGGTAAACCAAAACTAGCCAGTGCCTCACCAGCCACTGACCTCACCACACGTCCCTGCTGTACGTTGAGCTGTGCATGTGCAACTCTGTGTAAATCCTGTGCACATGTGTGGGAGGAAAGTCATCACTCACTAGCCAATCAAGATGACCAAAGACACACCTGCAAGAAGCTGGAGAAAGTTAACAGCACCGGTGAGGGAGCTCATAGACGTCACTTCGCTGGAGCACAGGTAAGTATAGGCAGGAATTTCTTCATTTTTTTTTAAGGATGACCATTGTGTAGCACTGCAGAGCAGGAAGAAAGAGCCTGTGCTATGTTACAATCCAATATGACTACCCCCATGTACCTACTGTATAATTACAAACTAAACACGGGAACTAGATTGATAAAACTATAGCACACTCTCATATGATTATTTTCATAAAACTGATTTCCTTTACATGTATATCTAACAATATTGACAACTCTATACATTTCCTTTAAGAACAACTCCTGCGGTGCTTAAGGGTAATAAAATAGCACGAGACTGGATGACTTGTACCTGCGGTCTGTATTTCACAGAAAGGTCCTCCTCGTTTCCAAGAATGTTCATCCTTTAACAATCATTGACATGCTGGTCTAAAAACTGTGTGACTCATGGGTGCTGAAGTAATTTAATATATGGGACTTGGGAGGTTTCTTTGCTGGAAATGTAAATAAACAACTTATTTATCATACTGTTAGTCACAGCAAGCAGAATGTGCTGAAATACGAGGCTGTCTGGAGATCAGGAACACATATACACTGGAGTGATAATATGGATTTCCAAGTAGCAAAGGTTCTTGCAACTGAGAATCCTCCATGAGGAGTATTTAGCCACCTGTATAAAACCTACATTTCAATAATCTATGATCTGCTAATTTATAACTCCATATTTTGTGTCCATTCTCTTAATAGATGTTTAGTTTAAGATCCCTTTGGCATCTCTGCAGAAAGCTAACACAGAAAAAAAAAAGATTTTGTGAACATCTCAGCCACTGGCCAGACATGCTCCTTGGTTTTCTCATAATTCTGTTGTCTTTTCAGGTTTTATGACCTAAAGTGGTATTAAAGCCATAAATCTAAACTTTATATATTTCAGCTTATCAATGCTTTTTTTTTATTATTTAAAACAAATCTCCAAGGCATACAAAAGAAAAAGAAAGCAAAATTAGCCATGGACACCACAATATGTCCAGTGGCAAGGAAAGGCTTCACAGAGCCCAAGAAATTACAGTCATCTTACATAGGATGGTGTACAGGATTTTAAAAGAATAATCGAGCACACACATTCATATATAACAAAACGGAAACTTTCATCAGCAGTGTAACAAAACCATAAACTGTTGAAGATTACAGAGGGGGGGCAACTAGACAATTAGGATATGGAAGCCTCTGCCCAGTGAGAAGCAAAAACATTGAGCCATGGCTGCCATATTTTGGTGTTTTTTTGGGGGCAAGCTCTACCCATATAGATCAATTTGTAGTTGGGTAAAGCAGATTGCACCAGATGATAAATCTCTACCGTAGGATGGTTGGCATTTTTTAAATTCAACAGAATGAATGACCTTTGCGAGCATAAGAGTATCAGGTGAACCATAATACGACTGTGAGTCAGCAGTACAAAAGCATTTTGAATACCGAGTAAACCCACCTCTGGAGTTTTAGGAACCTGGGAGGTTCAGAGTAGTGTCCACAAAAGAAAATAGATTATTCCAGAAAGTGAAAAGAGCAATACATGACCAAAACATATGTAGAAGGTCAGCAGAGCTTTCCCCACAATGGGGGCAAGAGGCCTGTGCCTCAAGTCCCATTCAAGATAATTTAGCAGGTATGTAATGGAGATTGTGGATATATTTGAAGCAACTGAGTTTATCAGTGGTACTCATGTCTTGAAAAGAGATCTCTGTAGCTTTTTCCCATAATTCCTCCATGGGAGCAGGAATATACGAGAGACCTTTCCCGTGCGAAGTCATGAAAAGGTTTGACCCCGCAACCTGCAGGTAACTGTAAAAAGTGATGACTAATTTAGTGTATCCCGAGTCGTACATCAGATGCTCCAAGGGGGAATCCGAGAGCTCAAGTGTCGGAGCCCTGAATGGCATATTTGAGCAATAGTTATTTAAAACAAAATGTTATCAATTTGATTAATTTCTTTAAAGTGGTTGTAAACCCCATTCATGAAATTTGACCTAAGCATATATTTCTGTAGTGTTTATCTCTCTCCAAAGCTCTAAGTTCTGTGTCTTCCTGCTGCTCCGTTCCTCTGTTATCAGCAGAGTCACTTCTGACAAGCTGTCCGACACACGCGATAACAGCAGCTTAAAATTTGTGTTGGGGAGGGTGCTTAACATACACATTATAAGACCAGTGGTCGCTATTTCTGCTATCTCCCTGGCCACCGATCTTGTCACTTCCCTGCTGTAGTTCTTTGCAGCGAGTGATGATGTAATTACACCCCTGCTTGCTGTAGTGGGTGGATCCAGGAATCTCGGGCTCCGGTCTGAGCTACCCACTGTTGCAGCATCATTTGATTGACAGGCTAGAAGACTCCTAGTCCATCTCAGCTCTCCATTCCTGTGATTGGAAGCCTAATGCAGATGGGCACTAGGGTCAGTGCAAGTGCCTCTCCTCATAGCCAAATGCAATATTTGTCTGTAATGTGCTTTTTAATGATAACTGTTCAATGATTGATTATAATGTCATATAATAAAAACTGTATATTAAATTATTGTTTGTTGCTAATCCAGCTGTCGCCGAGCAGTGGGTGTAGAGAAATGTAATGTGTGCCAATTTTACTAAGAGATCTGGCAGTTTTTTCTCTCTGCTTTGCAGGGAGAAGAAATGGCCAGATCACTGCTCTGTGTAAACACAGGAATCTGTGCTGTGATTGGATTTAGCTGGTCTCAGCTGTAAACCATTGGGGGGAGGCAATAAATACATAAATTTAATTAACCAGAAATATGACATTTACTGTAGTAGCTTAGACTGGTATTACACAAATTTTGTGAGCATTTAAACCGCGGGGTTCATTATGCAGTAAAGCCTGGTTCACATTAGTGTGATGAGTTTTGAATGCAATTATGCATTGCAGGTGCTGTGCGATATTGGTTTAATTGCTGTGCAATTCTCATGCTGTTTCGGTGCTGTGCATTTTTGGATGCAATTTTAACTACTACTGCTAGTACCAGTACTACTGCTATTCCTACTACTCTGTAAAGGGGGAGAATAGTTTTGCAAAAAAAAAAAAACGCACACTGCATCACACTAAGATAGTACAGAACCTTTCTCCAAGCTCTTAACGCAGTCATGCATTGAAAACAATACTATTTCCAAAGCCATGAGATTCTGGGCAACTCTAGTTGCATCAAAAAATCGCACTATTGTGAACCTGGCCTTAAAGTGCATATCCAATTGATCAGTGTTCCCTTAACTGAACTTTTTTTGTTTAATCGGATTTTATGAAAATTTTACGTAAGAAAAAGTACATGCTTATGGAACACATACAGAAATGGTATGGAACATTGCAAAAAAAGTAGAGAAAAATGAACAGTGCAATTGAAAGGAAGCAACATGTCATTAGAAACATCACTAATATATAAGAACCTTAACTGACCTTTTAATTACCTTTTAATGTTTTTGTCATCTTGTTAGGCATTGGAGGTTTGGAAGACTTTGTCCTTAAGTCTGCAACATTGTCCACATCACCAGCATGTCCTCCATTCATTCCTCTTAGCTTTGAAGCCACACCAATTGTCCGCGTTGCTGTGGAACCAAAGCATCCAAGTAAGTAACAGATAAAATGAACTGTGGTTTGAATGCAGTGCATGGAGGCTATACTCTAATGCTGGGATCTCCAAACTTTCAAAACATAGGGCCAGTTTATTGTCCTTCAGGCTAGGGGGGCCAGACTGTGGCCAGTAGGAGTGGAAATTGTCCTGACATCAGTGGGAGTAAACATCACCACATTTATTATGAGGTGGAAGAATAGTGCTTGATTGTTGGTATCATTGGTGGGAATAGTGCCCCATTGTCGGATGTCATTTTGACAGAATAGTGTCTCGTATCAGTGGGAGAAAAGTGCCCCAAGGGCCGGATAAAGACAAGCAGAGGATCGCACCCGGCCCTCAGGCCGCAGTTTGGAGTTCACTGATCCAATGCAACCTTTTTTTTCAGGTCTCGGCATACTCCGGCTAAAAATTATTTTTATTTTATCAACAGTTCACAGTATATTAGCTGATCGGTAAGCTGTTGGTATAAAAATAGTTAATGGACACACAGATAGCCATGTTGTTAGTGTGTCTCTTGAATTGGTGGTCAATGGAGAAATACCTTCTTACATAAAGGCCTCTTGCACACTGCAGCTTGAAAAAGCTCAGTACGGCATTTATTTTTTTAATTATCTAAAATGCAGCCCATTGTTTACAATGTGCCTGTACACACAGGCACATAAGCAAGCGCTGCATATTCTTAAGTAAAAAAAAAAATTGAAAAATATGCGTTCCCGATCAGTATTTTGCACTAGTACTTGCATATGAGCATAAATATTAATGAATTTTCCCCTAGGAATGTCTTGTGCTCACGAACACGCATAAGTACAATCAAAGCAGATGCCTGAAATTTGTCCAAAAAAAGCAGATGCTCTAACGTCAGTACTGTGTGCAACAGGCCTAATGGTCACTGCGAAGAATGCCCCATTACAGTGATGGCCAGTCAGAGAAAGTCCACCACCCATTGGTCATCAGTGGGAAAAGATCCCCTTAAATTAATGGTCATTGGTGCAGGTGCCCCCTTACAATGGTGGTCAATTGGAGAATGCCTGCTTGAATTGTTGATCAATAGGAAGAATGCCTCCTTAAATCTGTGGTTATTAGAGGAAAAAGGCCTCCTTACATTGGTGATCAGTGGGAAAAAATGGAGATCACTGGAAAGAATGCCCCCTTAAAACCAACTATGGTTGTGATTACTTGCCTGACAGATGAGAGGAGAAGCTTTTCATATGGTTAGCTTTGCTGCTGGCTCTGCCGGTGACACTAGTGCCAGCTGCTCTAATGTAACCTTCCTTTAAGAGGTAGTAAACTCTGCTTTTTGATTTGTACCTACAGGTAGGCCTATAATATGACTTACCTGTAGGTACAGCAAATACCTCCTAAATATGCACCCTTTAGGAGATATTCCAATGTGTAGTAGCCAGTGATGTCACCAACACATGCGCACTGTGCTCTTAATGGACAGCATACTCGAGTATGCTGTCCTCTGAGAGTGCTGTGCCATGATTGTGACTCCTGCTCCCGTGCGTGAGAGTGACGCCATCACACCTCAGCCATTCAAGCAGCTGGAGCCCGCGAACCTGGAAGGAAAACCAAGTGAAGATGAAATGTCTGTCAGCAGTGAGAGGGCGCCACTGGAGGGATCCTTTTTTCTTAGGTAAGTCTGACATAATGTGCTAGTATGTGACGTCTACTAGCACATTATGGCCTAAACCTACAGGGGGACCAGTTTACTACTGCTTTAAGTAGAATCAAAAAGAAATTACAGATGAAGAAAACCAGGCCAAAAATGCCTTTCTTCTAGAATCCTGTGAGCGTGCCTCTAATCTCCCCTTGCCTTTTATATGTGGTCACTACAGAAAGAGCCAGGGGGAAGATGATTTGCTTACAGCTAGAGAGTCAGGGAGATCTAATCCTTCCCTTTGTCTTAGAACCTAGTGGGGATGATGTCAAAGAAATTCAGGAGAAAGGTACATATACTGTATCTGACCTGCTTCTGTTTTCAAGAGAAGGGATTCAAGACTTTTAGAGTTTAGGTTCACATTGACAGAAAAAAGTACTTTAGACCAGTGGTTCTCAACCTCAGTCCTCAAGTACCCCCAACAGGCCATGTTTTCAGGGTTTCTTTGCTTTGCACAGCTGCTTTAAATCAATATCATTGACATGGTATTGATAAGAGCTATTTTATCTAAGGGAAGTTCTCAAAACATGGTCCATTGGGTGTACTTGAGGACTGAGATTGAGAACCACTGCTTTAGACTAGTTAAATATTCTGTAATGATCAATTAGCACTATGTATGGATAAAGTTTGTGTATGCTCCCATTTCATACCACTCTCCACGTTTGCCTCCATTAGCCCCTATGTTTTACTGTTATTAGACCAACTTAGGGACTGGAACTCATATGGTTAGATTGCAGCACACTCTCTTGGGGGATGTTCTCCAGATCATGGAGGTGTAGGCCTAATCTATTAATATGTATTTATCTGGTCACAATTTGTTCAACTGTTGTCCCACAGAACCGAACATTCATTATTATCATCATTTCACTGTTATGTAATATTAACATATCTCATGCACACATTATGGTTAAATCAAAATGGACCCGAGTGCAAAAGCTGAAGATTTGCTATGTCATGGGGAAAATGTAGTCATTGTAATTGTGCCCAAGTTGTAATCCTGTGAATACAACCTAGAACCTCTGCACTGTGAGATCTGAGGCACAGCTGCCTCTGACTACTAGTCTCAGGAGATTGGGGAGCTGTCACTATTCCTAGTGGTTTTCTGTCACCAATTCTAGTGGTTTTTCTTACTTGAGGCTCTGACACTAAGAAGCACTGACTCTACCAAGATGGCAGCCTCCACGTAGACACAGTGCAAAACAATGCACGGTAAGTCAATAATGGTAAAAATTAGCTGCAAGGTGACCATGGGCAGTACTGGTGACTAGTCCTTTGCCTGCCTTTTCTGCACAGCTTCTAGAGTACAGGTCTTGTTTAAAGCATAATTTTTAGTTTTGGATAGAGTGGAGAGGGATTATAACAGTTTTTATTGCTATCTGTGCCCCTGTGTTAGAGAGATTCTCTCTCTCTATGTGTCCTGTTTACCATTATCATTGAAAGTGAAAGTAAAAGAAAATCCCAAATTTTAGGTTGTCCCCAGAAAAGTAATAGCAAGGAAATCTTCCAATGGGCACACTAGTTCTGGTGACCTGGGGGACCCCAAGGAATTCCCTTATTTTGCAGGGATTTCCTCTCACTTCCTGTTTTGACTATGGGACACAAACTGAAGGGAAATCTCTGCATTGGGACACAGATGGCCCAAAAAATTCTGACAGGGGTTATAACCCTCCCTTACGCTATCCAATATATAAAAAAAAAAAAGTTTTGCCTATAGTTCTACTTTAAAGTTAAAAAAACTTTGTTTTAAAAAAAAAATGTAAATAACAAACATTGTATACTTACCTGCTCTGTGCAATGGTTTTGCGCAGAGCAGCCCTGATCCTCCTTTTCTGGGGCCCCCTGCCGGCGCCCCTGGCCCCTCCTCTTCCACGAGTGCCCCCATGGAAAGACTCCTAAGTACCGCCAGCTTCTGCTAGATGGGCACTATAGTGCCTGCTGCATTTGTGCTCATGTCTGGAAATAAGTTGCAAAGCCGTGGCCTAATAACACACTATCCTTCTGGAATAACCATGACATACCAATCCCAGGAAGCAGTGGTGCCTGGCCTAGGCTAGAAACCAACCAGGCAGGCAATGTTCCTATGCAGTACAAAAACTAACCCAAAGGTGAACATTATATTATTCTTTTGTATATAAGGGAGGATGCAGGGACAAAATAACATGTTTTATTGAGTTAGTTCCACTTTAAGCTGATCTCTGACACCAAAGGTTTCCCATTACTTTCCCGTGGGCATGTTTACCATTGTACCAGACAAGGTTTACATGTGTTAGTAATTATTGCAAATTACAGTGTAAAAAGTCCTTGTACAATATGATTCAAGTTGATTGAACTTCTTTCCTTGCAGACTGTCATATGCATTATTTTTGTTGGTCAACCTGTAAATTTGGAGGAGCAGCCTGTTAGGTAGAATCATTAGCTGCTTTTATGGTCGCTGAGGTTGCCAATTCACAACCCAACTTTTTTTTTACAAGACAAATTATGACAAATTTAGATGTTACTTCCAGTCATTTGGCTATGTAGGTGCTGGCGTCTGGACAGATAGTTTTCTCATGTTGATAAATCTCTTTAATTGTTCAGAGTCTGTTCCCTTTTCTCTCATACAAATGGCCCCTTCACAATGCATGTACAACGTTTCTTATCAACCAAATTGAGGAGATGTGTTTTGTTGTAGAGTCAGTTATAAAGATCTTCCGGTGTATGTAAAATGTTATGCAGCTTTATCTGCCCAGTAGACAGTAGTTTGTGAACATATAGACCAGCCTTGGACAGGACCACGGGTTGAAGGAAAGAAAATAGTTTAATCCCCCCATCAACACAGTCAGTGTTAATGGGGGAATCCCTGCCACAGCGCTATTGTGTTCTACCGACGGGAAGCCTTCCTCACTGGCAGAATACAATGATCACTGCTGGCATCTATAGACGCCGGTAGTGATCATGTGAAAAAAAAATGACTTGCCAAAGTCGGACATAGATCGAAATTCAACTGGTTCATTCGATCCCTCTATGGTCAACTTTGGGAAAGTAACACCCCCCATAGATGAAAAAATGCAAATTCACCATCGTTCCAAAAAGATGTGTTTTATGTGTTTGTTATGAAGATTTTCATGATAAACTTGTGAAACACATCTATTTGGAGTGCTGGTGACTTTGCATCTTTGCGTTTGGTTCTGGCAGGCCATTTACATTATATATAAAAAATCTATACACTCCTGTTAAAATATCAGGTTTCTGTGATGTAAAAAGAAATGAGACAAAGATAAATATTTTCAGAACCTTTTCCACCTTTAATGTGATTGAAAAACAAACTGAATTATTTTTTTTGGGGTGATGAAAAACTAAAATAATGTGGTTGCATAAATGTGCACACCCTCTTATAACTGGGGATGTAGCTGTGTTCAGAATTAAGCAATCACATTCAAACTCATGTTAAATAGGAGTCAGTACACAGCTGCCATCATTTAAAGTGCCTTTGATTAACCCCAAATAAAGTTCAGCTGTTCTAGTAGGTCTTTCCTGACATTTTCTTAGTTGCATCCTACAGCAAAAGCCATGGTCCACAGAGAACTTCCAAAGCATCAGAGGGATCTCATTGTTAAAAGGTATCAGTCAGGAGAAGGGTACAAAAGAATTTCCAAGGCATTAGATATACCATTCAACACAGTGAGGATAGTCATCAAGTGGTGAAAATATAGCACAACAGTAACATTACCAAGAACTGGACGTCCCTCCAAAATTGATGAAAAGACAAAAAGAAAACTGGTCAGGGAGGCTGCCAAGGGGCCTACAGCAACATTAAAGAAGCTGCAGGAATATCTGCCAAGGTTGAACTTTTTGGCCATAAGTCCAAAAGATATGTTTGGCGCAAAAACAACACTGCACATCACCAAAAGAACACCATACCCACAGTGAAGCATGGTGGCGGCAGCATCAAGCTTTGGTGCTGTTTTTCTTCAGCTGGAACAGGGGCCTTAGTCAAGGTAGAGGGAATTATGAACAGGAACTTCATCTTTCAGCATGACAATGACCCAAAGCATACATCCAAATCAACAAAGGCCCAGCCAGAGCCCAGACCTGAATCCGATTGAAAATCTGGGGTGACCTGAAGAGGGCTGTGCACGGGAAATGTCCTTGCAATCAGACAGATTTGGAGTGTTTTTGCAAAGAAGAGTGGGCAAATATTGCCAAGTCAAGATGTACCATGCTGATAGACTCATACCCAAAAAAACTGAGTGCTGTAATAAAATCAAAAGGTGCTTCAACAAAGTATTCGTTTAAGGGTGTGCACATCATATTATTTTAGTTTTTTTTAATTTTTACTTCCCTCCACCTAAACAATTTCAGTTTGTTGTTCAACTGAGTTGTACAGTTTATAGGTCACATTCAAGGTGGAAAAAGTTTTGAAATTATTTATCTTTGTCTCAATTTTTTTACATTACAGAAACCTGACATTTTAACAGGGGTGTGTAGATTTTTTATATCCACGATATGAGCATCCATCATTACAAGATTCAGTACTCTTAAGAGTACAGCATCTTTTTGGATTTTGGAGAGTCTTCCCATAGATGTGGCAGTTGATAACTAAAAATACTGTATATTGCAGTGAATCAGAACTAGAATCCTCCGTAACCTGTTTAAAAATGGTCTAAATTTCCTGTAACTGGCTCATCTGCTGATTCCAGGCAAGAAACCTCTTGACTTCTTCAGGTTTTTAAATAGCAGTTTCCAGTAATGTGCTTGATGGGTCTGAAGTATTTTTCATCATCTTCACCATCATATTTAAGGCAGGTCCTGCAGTAGAGCACATTTCAAGCCCTTTGTATTTCAAACTGAGAGGAATGGGAAATCCATCTACATGATAGTAAAAAAATTACAAGCACTTAGTACCTGCATGCGGTATGATACAGAGTGATTTCTTCAGAGGCATGAAAGTGATGACTTGTGTGCAGGCTTTTATCAGACCGCTCTATGAGCCGGCAGAAAACTCATTTTTGGCCATAAAAGGAAGTTCATGGAAGTTATAAACTGGTGATTAGGATCATAGGCACCCAGTTATCCCAAAAGCTCCAGATGGCGAATGATTTTAGCACTCAGTTCTGCACTGAAAATTATTTCTGAGATGACATTAATAGTAGTGTCGGAGTCTGCAGGAATATAATCAAACTCTACTGTAGTAAATGGAAAGGCAATCTCTAATAATAATGGTATTGGTATGGACACAAAGCTCAGAACAATGAATAGTTACAGTGTGTTGAATTCACGGTAACGTCAATATCTAAAAAATAGATTATAGGCATTTGGTAACCCTGCTAGACTAAAGCTACACAGCTATGTTCTTGAATGATCTTGTTTTCCACAGAGGCCGTTTTCTCTAAAGTGCCTTTTAACCTTAGATATGTGTTGTATATTTGTTCAGTGAAAAAAAATACATTTCATGTCTGTAATTATTGCTTTTCAGTTGGCCACTTTCATACAAGATGCACTAAGCAATAATACATCCAAAAATAATTTGATATGCGCAGCACTTGTACTACTGAGCTACAAATTTTTTAAAGGCTCCTTCAAAAAGCATTAAAACATGTCAGGATCTAATTTCTTCTAATAATGCCTAGTATTTTCTTTTTTTATTTTGCACTTTGCCTTTCTTCGTAAGCTGAAGACCTTTGGTATAGTAACACTGCAAAAAAAATAAAAAACTATACATTTACAGTATCTCACAAAAGTGAGTACACTCCTCACATTTTTGTAAATATTTTATTATACCTTTTCATGTGACAACACTGAAGAAAATTACACTTTACTACAATGTAAAGTAGTGAGTGTACAGCTTGTATAACAGTGTAAATTTGCTGTCCCCTCAAAATAACTCAACACACAGCCATTAATGTCTAAACTGCTGACAACAAAAGTGAGTACACTCCTAAGTGAAAATTTCCAAATTGGGCCCCATTAGCCATTTTCCCTCCCCAATGTCATGTGACTCGTTAGTGTTACAAGGTAAATTTGGTGTTATAGCTCTCACTCTCTCATACTGGTCACTGGAAGTTCAACATGGCACCTCATGGCAAAGAACTCTCTGAGGATCTGAAAAAAAAAATTGTTGCTCTACATAAAGATGACCTAGGCTATAAGAAGATTGCCAAGACCCTGAAACTGAGCTGCAGCATGGTGGCCAAGACCATACAGCAGTTTAACAGGACAGGTTCCACTAAGAACAGGCCTCACTATGGTCGACCAAAGAAGTTGAGTGCACGTGCTTAGCGTCATATCCAGAGGTTGTCTTTGGGAAATAGACGTATGAGTGCTGCCGGCATTACTGCAGAGGTTGAAGGGGTGGGGGGGGTCAGCCTGTCAGTGCTCAGACCATACACCTCACACTGCATCAAATTGGTCTGCATGGCTGTCGTCCCAGAAGGAAGTCTCTTCTAAAGATGATGCACAAGAAAGCCCCCAAACAGTTTGCTGAAGACAAGCAGACTAAGAACATGGATTATTGGAACCATGTCCTGTGGTCTGATGAGACCAAGATAAACTTATTTGGTTCAGATGGTGTCAAGCGTATGTGACGGCAACCAGGTGAGGATTACAAAGACCAGTGTGTCTTGCCTACAGTCAAACATGGTGGTGGGAGTGTCATTGTCTGGAACTGCATGAGTGCTGCCGGCACTGGGGAGCTACAGTTCATTGAGGGAACCATGAATGCCAACATGCACTGTGACATACTGAGGCAGAGCATGATCCCCTCTCTTTGGAGACTGGGCCGCAGGGCAGTATTCCAACAGGATAAGGACCTCAAACAGACCTTCAAGATAACCACTGCCTTGCTAAAGAAGCTGAGGGTAAAGGTGATGGACTGGCCAAGCATGTCTCCAGACCTATATGCTATTGAGCATCTGTGGGGCATCCTCAAACAGAAGGTGGAGGAGCGCAAGGTCTCTAACATCCACCAGCTTCGTGATGTCATCATGGAGAGGTGGAAGAGGACTCCAGTGGCAACCTGTGAAACTCTGGTGAACTCCATGTCCAAGAGGGTTAAGGCAGTGCTGGAAATTAATGGTGGCCACACAAAATATTGACACTTTGGGCCCAATTTGGACATTTTCAGTTAGGGGTGTACTCAGGTTTGTTGCCAGCGGTTTAGACATTAATGGCTATATGTTGAGTTAATTTGAGGGGACAGCAAATTTACACTGTTATACAAGCTGTACACTCACTACTTTACATTGTAGCAAAGTGCCATTTCTTCAGTGTTTTCACATGAAAAGATATAATAAAATACTTACAAAAATGTGAGGGGTGTACTCACTTTTGTGAGATACTGTGTGTGTGTATATCATTACAGGAAAGGGTACACCTATGTCGTCAGTAGTTCCTGATGAACCTAGTCATATCCCTTTAAGGACCAGAGGCTTCTGGGCAATCTGAACCGCTGCGCCTATCTGGTATTGTGCCTACAGTCAACGCTGCTGCTTCACCCTTTATCACCAAGGATGAACTGTCCTCGGCCCTAGCCGGGTTAGAGCACAGGATTGCTGGCAGGATTGCCTCCATCCTGCAGGGTGGCAAGAAGCGTGACAGATCCCCTTCCCTGGAGCCTCCTAGTTTGGAGTAGGAATAGGTTGAGGATGGGGAAGAGCTAAAAGCTCAGGATTCTGTGGAGGGCCTGGCGGATGAGTCTGCTTCAGAGCAATCTGGACAAGAAGATATCCAGTTGATGTCTCCCTCTCAGTCTCAGAGGCTTTTCATCCTGACTCTGACCAAAATAGTTTGTTCTGCCTTTAAGTTGCCTCTTGCAGAGGTGACTGAGCCCCCCTGGTCCTCTTGGGATCCCTGAGGCCTCTTCAGGCTGCACAGGCTTTCCCCCTACACCCCCCGCTGGAACAGGCAGTGTATGCTGATTGAAAACATCCTAATAGGATTTTGTTCCTCTTAAGAGTTTTTCCCTTTTTATATCCCATGGATGAAAAGTTTGTTAAAAAGGGAGCATGCCAACTGTAGATGCAGCAGTCTCTTCCTTAAACAAGAACTTAACTTGTCCGGTAGATAACGCACAGGGCTTGAAAGACCCTTTTGATAAGGAATTGGAGTCATTATTAAAGGCTTCCTTTTCTTTGGCCAGTTCAGCTATTCAGCCAGCTGTTGCAGCAATTGGTATCTGCCAATCCATAAAGGATCAGGTCAAACGGCCTTATAGTCCTAACCAGGAGGATGATCTGCCTGAAAATAAGACAGATATTCCTTGAGCGCTGTGTTTTGCTGTTGAAGCCTTAAAAGGATTCAATACAGCAGGTTTCTTGTTTGGCTCTCTTGTCTGTACATATGCGAAGACTTTTATGGCTTAAGAACTGGTCAGCTGAACTTCCTTGTGAAAAGTTATTGGCAGGTTTCCCCTTTCATGTGGAACATTTATTTGGTGATCATTTGGACAAATATATCCAAAAGATTTCCAGAGGGAAGAGTTCTCTACTTCAGGCATCCCTCGTTTAAAGCCTCAGGGACTGCTTCCTCAAATGTCTCAGCGCCAAGGCAGTTCCTCCACCAATAGGGTGCTAGGGCCAGGAACAAACCGTAAGTCCAGGGCTAGAAAAAGCCCTGGGTCCAAAATTCTTTTAAACCCAGCACTAAGCCCTCCTTTTGAGGGGACGCCCCCACTCCATTGGGCGGAGGGAAGGCTGCTGCACTTTGCGGACATTTGGAGAACAATAATTCAAGATCGATGGGTCACCTCAATGATATCCCGCGGTCACAAGCCGGAGTTGCAAGGGGTTCCCCTTTAGAGGTTTTTAAGATCCAGCGTTCCCTTGGATCCTCCAAAAAGAGACTTATTAGACACTACATCATTTAGTGCATTAAGGAGGGATTGTACAGGTTCCTCTATCTGAAGTAGCGAACCTGTTTTTTGGTTTAAAAACCAAACCGGGTCAAAAGGCCCATTTTTGCACCTAAGATCCCTGAACCAGTATCTACTAATCCAGTCCTTTCGGATGGAGTCTGTCCGCTCAGTTGTAGCCTCGCTCCAGATGGAAGACTTTTTAGCCTCCATCGATATAAAGAATGTGTATTTACACGTACCTATCTTTCAGCCTCATCAGAGGTTCCTGCAATTTGCAGTAGGGGAACATCATTTTCTGTTTGTGGCTCTACCCTTTGGGCTTGCACAGCTCCCCGGGTGTTCACAAAGGTCCTAGCCCCAGTACTGGGTCTTTTAAGGGCCCAAGGGATCCTGGTGCTCGGGTATCTGGACGACCTCCTGCTCAGATATCACTCATTACTGGCTCTAGTACAGAGAAAAACATGCACAGTGCGGTATTTGAAAAGCTTAGGATGGATCAGAAATACCGATAAGTCAGCCTTTAAACCAGCTCAAGGTCTAAAGTATTTAGGCCTGATCCTAGATACGGTCCAAGCAAGAGTATTCTTGCAACCCCCAAGGATCTGTGCCCTGAAGGATCAGGTGTGTCAGATAAGGGGCGCCAGACAACCCTCCTTCTAGTCTTCTAGGGAGGATGGTATCCTCCTTTGAGGCAGTGCCCTATGCTCAGTTCCATTCCAGGCCTCTACAACAAGACATCTTGTTAGCTTGGAACAGGAGAGGACAAGCCCTGGATTATCCAATGTTCTTATCTTCTCGGGCACGCTTAAGCCTAAACTGGTGGTTGCAGGATCAGAACCTGCGAAAGGGAAGATCCTTCCTCCCTGTAACTTGGAGAGTACTTACTACAGATGCCAGTCTCTCAGGCTGGCGAGCGACCCTAGAGGGGCTTACAGCTCAAGGGAAATGGTCAAGGACAGAACAGATCCTGCCCATCAATGTCCTGGAATTACGGGCAGTACGACTGGCCCTATGGTCATGGACGGTGGAGCTTCACGACTGCCCTATCAGGGTTCAGTCCAACAGTGCCACTGCAGTGCCCGATATAAACCACCAAGGCGATATCAGGAGTCCTTCAGCTCTGAAGGAGGTGACCCACACACTAGCCTAGGCAGAGGGACATGTGCCGATTCTATCGGCAGCCCATATCCGGGAGTAGAGAACTGGAAGGCAGATTATCTCAGCCGCCAGCAAATCTGCCCGGGGGAATGGTCCCTTCACCCAGGGGTGTTCCAGGAAATTTGCCAACGGGATGGCCAGAGGTCGACCTACTTGCATCCAGGTTCAACAACATGCTACAGCAGTTTGTGTCCTGAACAAGAGATCCTCTGGCAATTGGACCAGACTGTGGCATCTCGGGACCAGTGGTGTCTACCCTAGTGAATGCTAGAAAAGCTGTCACTAGGAAGATTTATCATAAGGTCTGGAAAAATTATAATGCTTGGCGTGAAACCAAAAAACGGCATCCTCGGAAATACGTGATTGGGAGAATTCTCTTTTTTCTACAGTCAGTTGTGAAAATCAAATTGGCTTTGAGTACAATCAGGGGTTAAGTTTCGACCCTATCAGTATTCTTCCAAAAGCCTTTAGCCTCCCATTCACTGGTCCGAACCTTTATGCAGGAGCAACTCGCTTGCTTCCCCCCATTAGGTCACACATGTTATGTGTCCTTGGGACTTGAACTTGGTGCTGTCTGTTTTACAGAAACAACCATTTGAACCTATCAGGGAAATTCCATTAGACTTGCTGTCACGCAAGCTAGCCTTCCTGATGCCTATCACCTCAGCTAGAAGGGTGTCGGAGTTGGCGGCCCTTTCATGCAGGGAACCGTACTTGATCCTCCAACACGACAGGGTCATGTTACGACCTGTTCCATGCTTTTTGCCAAAAGTGGTGTCGGACTTTTATTTAAATCAGGGCATTATTTTGCCTTCTTTTTTATCTCAGCCTCGTTCGGCAGAAGAGAGACGACTGCATTCTTTGAACGATGTCCGAGCAGTCAAGGTTTATTTGTCTGGATCTGCGGAGATCCGAGGATCAGACTCCTTTTTTGTTTTACCAAAAGGACCGAAGAAGGGGCAAGCAACTTCCAAAGCTTCCATTGCCAATTGGGTCTGTCAATTGGTCATTCAGGCCTATGGTCTGAAACATAAAGCTCCTCCCTTTAGGGTGAGAGTTCATTCTACCAGGGGTGTAGGAACCTCCTGGGCTTTTCGCCATCAGGTATCTGTGGCTCAGATTTGTAAAGCTGCCACCTGGTCTTCAGTGCATACGTTCACAAAATGTTATCAAGTGGATGTTCGAGCAGCCGAGGATTCGGCTATCGGCCGCAGAGTACTATGGGCTGCCATATAAGGTCTGATGGCTTTTGTTTGGCAGGGTTTCTCCCTCCCCTCAAGGCTATTGCTCTGTGATATAGAAAAAAGGTGTAGCGCTCAAAAACATTAAATAAAGTAAAACAATATAAAGTTCATAGTTAAAAGTTCATCTAGGTATAAGGAAAAGTGGAGCCATTCAGAGTAATAGCCACCAAGGAGAAAAACTTCTGTTGAACGGAATCCACCATGGAGGGAACTTCTGAAGGGGAAAGAAAGCCCATCACCTTCACCCAAAATAACTGACCCTTACCATGAGTGTATGGACTATACACATAGTATGTAACCAGATGATATTAGGAACGATCAATCCAGATTAAGGAGCGATCCACTGCACATGCAATCCGAAAGCATCCCTCTCCCACTGGACCAGGTGGAAAATCCTAGGATCCCCTCCTCTCAACAGGATAGATTGCCAGGTGTATTCCAATAGACGAGTGGTAGCTCGAGAATCATATACATGTTAAGGGTAGAAAAGGAATGCTCATTGCTCAAACTTATTGATAAGGGATATTTTTTTGAAAAATATGGTAAAATAAACTTACATTTACTGAGAGGTAGATGGTAAGGGTCAGTTATTTTGGGTGAAGGTGATGGGCTTTCTTTCCCCTTCAGAAGTTCCCTCCATGGTGGATTCCGTTCAATAGAAGTTTTTCTCCTTGGTGGCTATTGCTCTGATTGGCTCCACTTTTCCTTATACCTAGATGAACTTTCAACTATGAATTTTATATTGTTTTATTTTATTTTATGTTTTTGAGCGCTACACCTTTTCTCTATATTACGTTTATTGTATCCAGCAATTTAGTGTTATCTGCTTTTTGTTTATTTTTTTGGTGTATTTAGCGCAACAAATTTCTTATTTTCATTATTGCTCTGTGATGTCCCAGCAGGTAATGAATATTAGCCTTACTCTGTGTCCCATGATGTATGAAAAAGAAAATAGGATTTGTACGTCATACTTACCTGTAAAATCTATTTCTTTGAGTACATCATGGGACACAGAGGTCCCTCCCTTCTTTTTGAGGATTCTGTGCTTGCTACAAAACTGAAGTACTTCCTATATGGGAGGGGTTATATAGGGGATACTTCCTGTCTAAAGACCTTTGGTCTACCAGTGTCCATTCACCTGGAGCTGAAGTAAAACCCAGCAGGTAATGAAGTTTAGCTTGACTCTGTGTCCCATGATGTACTCAAAGAAAAGCATTTTACAGGTAAGTATGATGAAAAAATCTTATTTTTTCTGTATTTACTGCTCTACTTTTATGCCATTTTAAAGCAGGGGAATACTTTAAAAAGTATTATTACAACTATAAGAACACAGTTTCAAACACTGCAAGGTTTAAAAAAATAATTGGGGGGCTCAAGTTGATCCTGTATGCAATTCAAAGGATGACTTTACTAATCACTTTTTTTTTTGTTCTGGAAGAATGATTTTTATTAGCATATAAAGAAAGAACAGATATAAAATTCCCACGCAGGGGATATGAACGTATGCAGAATTGTCATGAAAACACAGAAAAAGATGTGTCATAAAGTACTGACTATTAACGAACCATGATCCTCCGAACCAGGTCGGGGACCAATGCATAATGCATGATCCATAAGACTCAGGGGCTAAGGTAAACAAAGGAAGTGGACACGTCCGCCAAAAAACTTTTTTTTTTTTTTTTTTTATTATAACAAATTAACAAAGAAAACATAATGATAAGATTTACATAACAGACCTAAATAAAAAATGAAAGCAAACAACAGTATCAATACAACTAATTTACTACCATCAGATAGTTCCAGAATATATAAAGAAATTCGGAAATATCCAACACTAGAAAAAAAAAAGGAAAGAAAGAACTTTCTGTGACAGGCCATCCTAATCTACCAATAAATAGCATGCCCAACCTTTATTTTAAATTAAGGTTAAAATTGGACCATGATGCGTCCATCCATTTTTTTCCATATCTTTCAAACATTTGCCGGACATTACATGAGTGTTTTTTTTAAACTTTACATATTTACCCATCTCCTGGATCCAATCCAAAAGGGTTGGAGATTTGGATGAAGTCCAGTGAGAAGCTATCAACTTCCGTGCCATAAAAAGTGATTTTGCAATAGCCACTACTTAGTCAAAATCCAAGCTGTTAGAGTTTACATATCATAATGAGTATAGAACAGGGTCTGGACTGGAATTAGCTCAATGTCATATACAAAGTTTAACACATCTAACACTTCCGGTCAGTATTGATTTAACTTTGGACATCTGCAGAACATATGCACAAAAGAGCCACTACTAATCATTTTACAGTAGAAGTGTTCTCTGTTAGTCTACAATTCTGATCTATTAAAGACACACAGTGAATTTCAATTGATTACCCATCTGTTTGGCATTCTGCAGTGGCAACATTTTTCAACCATTGGGAAATATACATGCCGTGAAGTGTATTTTACAAAGACCAGCAAAGTAAGAAAAACTTTGGAATCAAACACTATCTGTATTGAAACTTTATTTTACACAGCTTGGTAAATTGTATGGAGTGATGGAAGTGGAAATTGCTATGATAATTGGGTAAATTGTGCAATTTCACACATTGGTATATACACCCCATAGTTTTGCTTGAATAAGTAGCTTAGGATATTTCAGCTATGTTTTAACATAATGACAGCTGTGCATACATGCAGGGTGATTGATCTCTGAGTGGAAACCAAACCTGAGTTAAGCCAGCTAATCCTGCAGTCCCATGCTTGTGATAGCATGTATAATACGTGCAAGCTCTCTGTCTGTCTGCCCTGCTCTGCTATTTGGACTCCCCTATTTGTGACCTCAGATCAGATATCGACTATTCTCTGATGTCTTCCTGCCTTTTGACGATAAATTGATCCTGACTATTCTGAATCTTGCCTGACTTGTACCTGGACTCATTGAACCACTCTGCCTTTCTTCCAACCGCAAGTACCCCTTTGCTTTGCTCAGTCCGCACCTGCCCCGGCATGGTAACCAGGTGCTATAGCATTGTGTATAAGACCGGGGGCAACTGAGTACCAGTACCCCTGCTTGCCTTATGGGAAAGGGAGCTGCTATAGGTGAAGAACACAGAAGCTACAGTGAGGGAAAAAAGTATTTTGATCCCCTGCTGATTTTGTACATTTGCCCACTGATAAAGAAATGATCAGTCTAAAATTTTAATGGTAGGTTTATTTTAACAGCGAGAGACAGAATAACAACAAAATTCAGAAAAACGCATTTCAAAAAAGTTATAAATTGATTTGCATTTTAATAAGTGAAATTTGACCCCTTCGCAAAACATGACTAAGTTCCTGGTGGCAAAACCCTTGTTGGCAATCGCAGAGGTCAGATGCTTTCTTGTAGTTGGCCACCAGGTTTGCACACATCTTGGGAGCAGTTTTGTCCCACTCCTCTTTGCAGACCCTGTCCAAGTCATTAAGGTTTGAGACTGACGTCTGATAACGCGAACCTTCAGCTCCCTCCGCATATTTTCTATGGGATTATAGTCTGGAGACTGGCTATGCCACTCCAGAACCTTAATGTGCTTCTTCTTGAGCCACTCCTTTACTGCCTTGGCCGTGTGTTTTGGGTCATTGTCATGCTGGAATACCCACCTACGACCCATTTTTAATGCCCTGGCTGAGGGAAGGAGGTTCCACGATTTAACAGTCATTAATACAATCATGTGAGACACATAACATAGCTTCTCCTCAAATATGAATATGTTTTTAGGAAGCATGCATGCAGCATGTTCATATGGTGCAATTACCTATTATAAAAAAGTGATAGTAAAGGTAGGCTTATCCAGGAATTTTAGCGAATTATTGTCAGCCCTGGTACTTCAGACTAGAGATCATCATGGCTTTTGTAAAAAGAAAAAAGCACATGGCACATTTTTTTTCCTCCACTTAGCATTTACATTTTAGTGCAGACCATCCACCTCGTTCCTGCAGTTCGTTCTGTGAGCTTTTGATATTGCTCGGATTGCAGTTTCTCCAAGTGGCTCTCTTAATCCACTATGACTTCATTTCCCCTTCAAGAAACAAAGCTATTGGCTTCTGTGGTGAATATAAACCAAGACTACTTAATACCTGCTAAGTAGTATTCACCACAGTCACGTCCGCGCCAGCTTGATCCACTTCCAATTACTTTTTGGCTTTCTGTCTGCTATTTATTTCTAACAGCTTTTATGTAAGACATAATGTACACACATCAGTGTAAATCAAAAATGGAAGGATCTGTGTTTCAAAACAGAATATCAGGTAATTATAATCAAGACCAAAACAGTCCTTAGACTGGGCAATTGTGGTGCATTTTATTTCTTGTTGTAGAGAATGCTTTCATGTGTACAGCCAGGGTTCGTGATGAAACTGTGGAGAGCAAGTAATATTTAAGTACTCTTATTTCCATAGTTCCTGTGGGCAGTCAAGCTTTTTTCCATAGACAGTACAAGCAGTAAACTGGTAGTAGGTAGTCTTCACTATACTGAAGTCACTGTGTAGGGTAGATTCTGACTAGTACTAGCTACAGCTAGTACTGCAGTATCCTAATTGCACATTTTCTCTGAATACTGTTAGAAAGTGATGAATACCTTCTAATCAAAAGTTTGACTCCATTGGTCTAAAGTGCATGTATAGCCAAAACATTATCATTTTTTTTTTTTTTTAAGCTTTTGGGTATTCCCAGGGCTGTCTCTGTAGTCCTGGGTACCACCATCACCAGGACAAAAAAGAGATTTTACTGGAGCAAGAGTTGGGTGTAATTCTTTCAATGGGTAGAGAAAATGGGATGAGTGGCAAAAAATATTCCTCCAAAGGAAGGTACCACAACCTATTGACTTACGCATTTATATACCAAATGCATTACAGACTTTCTCAGTGCTCCGTGTACACAGCACACCATTTAAACATGTCATGCTTTTGGAGTAACCACCCCTAATAATGCGGCAAGGTGCAATTTTGCTTTTTTGTTTTTAATATGGCTTTGTATGTCACATTTTTTTTATTATTCTGTAATGAAATTGTGAAAATAAAATTGTGTGCATGGGGGATGAGAGAGTCCATAATACATTTGTTATTTGAATGCCTGATTCTTGCAATGGGGACACCTTTTCAGATGACCATTGTCGAAAAAAAAATACGTATGCTTTTAACCACTTCTTGCCCACGCTACAGCCGAAAGACGGATACAGCATGGGCTTACTTTGCTGGGAGGGCGTCCATGGACATCCTCCCATGATCGCTCTGCCCATGCACTCTGTGATCTCTGAGTCCTTTGGACTCAGTTGATCACAGATCGGGGTAAAGGGTCAACCACAGAAGCCCTTTACCACATGATCAGCTGTGTCCATTAACAGCTGATCACGGATGCAAACACAAGCCAGTTATCTGCTTTTTTTTCTCACGCTGACAGTGTGAGGAGAGAAGAAGAGAGCTGATACCCGGCTTGTGTTAAAGGGCCATTGGCACTGATAACCAGGGCACTGATTACCAGTGTCCTGATTATCAGTACAGTTCCAACAGTGCTCATCGGTGGTGCCCATCAGTGCCCAGCAAGTGCCTCCTCATTGGTGTCATCTATCAGTGCTGCCTATCAGAGCAGCCTCATCAGTGCCCACAAGTGCCACCCATCAGTGCAGTCTATCAGTGCCCATCAGTGAAGCCTCATCAGCACACATCATTGGAGGAGAAAAATTACCTGTTTGCGAAATTTTATAACAAGCTATGAAAAAACATTTTTGCTGGTTTTTTTTTTCAAAATTGTCATTTGTTTAGCAAAAAATGAAAAATAAAAACAGTGGTGATTAAATACCACCCAAAGAAATCTCTTTTTGTGTGGGAAAAATGATAAACATTTCATATGGGTACAGTGTTGCATGACCACGCCATTGTCATTCAAAGTGCGACAGCACTGAAAATTGGCCTGGGCAGAAAGGGGGTAAAAGTTCCCAGTAGGCAAGTGGTTAAACAAAAAATATGTAATGGTGCCCCCTGTAAAAAGTAGGACATGTTTAAAGTAGGACTCCAAACTCTCTGTCTATGAGATTTTTCCCAATTCTTGTCCTAATGATGGGAGACCTCTCTGCAGCTTGGGGTGCCACCTGATCAGTCTATACAAGAATGGTAACCACAACCATTTTTACCTAGCTTTTAAAGTAAGGTGCACATGGAATGGCATTGCACAGCAAAAAAAAAAAAAAACAAGCAAAAAAGATTTCCTGGCACACTTACCAGCTAGCCTGCAAACAAAACGGCACTGTCTACCAATTTACGTTAAAAACAGAGGGTGTAGTTGCACACATTTGGAAATACTGTATATGTGGTCCTAACTCTTTGAGGTAACATTTGAGGGTCTCCAAGTTGAAGCATATAAAGCAGTGGATAAATTAGGGGCAGCCTGGCCAGTATTTTACCAACTCAGGTGGCAAAAATGCGGCAGTGTTATGAATATGAAAGAACTCATAAAGCCAGTATTTTCCCAGAAAAAATAGCAGCCTTACCAACGCTAGATTAAAAGCAAAAAGAACTTGGAAAAAACACCCAACTCTTCTCCACTACCCAAAACTGAAAATAACATGCCCAGAATTTTACTTTAAAACCAGGATATTTTCTGTTAGTGGTTTTTTGATTTGTCCAGTTCCAGTAGAGGCATTGTGTGCACCCAGACACCCCTCTCCCTTGGATGTCTGCATATTCCCCACTTACATTGTTATAGTTGATATTCTGTGTATCTATAGCTCAGGTCGTCTGTCTAACCTCGGCTATTATTAGCTGGACTCTGGTACCAGGGATACAGTTTATCTATCTTTGCTCAAAAGCATTTTAAATGGGAAAAATTTGAGGTCACACCTTAAAATGAGGCAAGACGATGTGGGGTTGGCAAGTTGCAGTCTGTGGTGAAGAAGGAGATCAAATTGTGGTCAATTTGCCTCTTCTACACCTAGTTACCGTTTGCACAGCTATTGTGTCTGTTTCTGCAGCGGTGCTTCCTTAGGATATCCGGGTTCATTGTTGCCAAAGGTTTTATGATGTCAAGCTGTGGTAAATGCTCCTTATACTCACTGGGTACACTAAGCCTGCTTTTAATTATTTTCACCAAAGCCACTTATTACCATGACCCATACAAACATTTGAAATCCTTTTAGGATTGGAATGCATGAATGGAAAGATTCACTACTAAGAGAGGTTCAACAGTAATGAAATTTGGTAAATGTTCATCCACTTTCTTAGACTATTTCCATATTTATATAATGCCAACTTATAACACAGTACATTATGGTCTTGCCCCCCAGATAGATCTCAAAGTCCTAGTTCCTAAAACCCTACAGCCAGATTTAGGAGGAGCCCAGTAACCTGCCAATTTTGGATTGTGTAAAGAAATTGGAGTATACAGAAGAATCCTACATAAACACAGGGAAAACAAATATGCCTAGTAGGATTCAAACCCTGGGACCAGTGTTGTTGGCAAGAGTGCTAACCACTGAGCCACTATGCATAGACCAAATAACTTTTATTGTTGGGACAAACATGCTTAAAAAGGACTGCCGGTGTAAAGATAGCTGCTGATGTTTAATGCACCTTACCTTAGGTAAGGGGTCTGTATTCTGTCTCTGCAGTACTACTCTCTGCCAAGCTTCCTTATCAACAGCACATTAATATTTGTTAGTTTTCAGATGTTCAAGGAAGAAAATTATCCTTCAGATAAAAGTATATTCCTGTATTTTAGTATAGAGGCTCATGCTAGGGCCTTGAAATCACCCGAGTCCAGATGGAGGACCCATGGGGACACTTACTAAAACTGGTGCACACAAAATATGGTGCAGCTGCACATACTGACCAATCAGCTTCTAACTTCAGCTTGGACAATAAAACATAGAAGCTGATTGGTTACTATGCGCAGCTGCACCAGATTCTGTGTGCACCAGTTTTAGTAACTCTCCCCATGGGTCCTCCACCTGAACGATTTCAAGGCCCTAGCATGAGCTTCTGTACTAAAATACAGGAATATACTTTTATTTGAAGGAAACTTTTCTTCCTTGAACAACTATTGGTGATTGGTGGCTGTCTCTCTCCTGTTTCGACCCTGACCACCCTTCCCTTTCTCTATCCCTTCGCTTGCTACACAGTTACATTTGTCACCCTTAGTATTTTGGGGTCTTCATGACGGTCAAAGATCTTGGATCCCTAATGTATACAGTTGTGCTAAAAAGTTTGCAAACCCTGGTAGAAATTGTAAAATTTTGGCATTTATATTGAAAATATGACTAATCATGCCAAAAAAACTGTCTTTTATTCAAGGATACTGATCACATGAAGCCATTTATTATCCTATAGTTTTTTGGCTCCTTCTAAAATCATAATGATAACAGAAATCACCCAAATGGCCCTAATCAAAAGTTTACATGCCCTGGAATGTTTGGCCTTGGTACAGACATAAAAGGTGGCACACACAGGTTAAAATGGCAATTAAAGGTTAATTTCTCACATTTTTGGCTTTTTAAATCACAATTAGTGTCTGTGTATAAATAGTCAATGAGTTTGTTAGATCTCACTTGGATGCCCTAAGCAGGCTGGACACTGAGCCATGAGGAGGTAGAAAAGAAAAGTCAAAAGACATGCGTAACAAAGTAATGGAACTTTATAAAGATGGAAAAGGATATAAAAAGATACCCAAAGCCTTGAATATGCCAGTCAGTACTGTTTGATACCTTATTAAGAAGTGGTAAATGCAGGGCTCTTTTGATACCAAGCCAAGTCAGGTAGACCAAGAAAGATTGCAGCCACAACTGGCGGAAGAATTGCCCAGGATACAAAGAAAACCTACAGGTAATATCAGGAGAAATACAGGCTGCTCTCAAAAAGACGGTGTGGTTGTTTAATTTTTTTTTTTTTTTTTTTTTTTTTATAAAAAGAAAAACTATCCAACTTAAATTCAGTAATATTAGCGAGGCTTGTTGCATTTCATTTTCACACGTCATGGACAAAAGAATGCCACGTTTTATACCAAAAAAAAAAGTATCTACCAAGAGATAAATCCTAACATTTGTGGATATTCTCAGCACGCTCCCCTTGTGATTGTGGACAATTTGTAAATGTTGCAAATCTCATATTTGAGGGGCCATCAATCCATCTATAGTGCCTTGCAAAAGTATTCAGCCCCCTTGGCATTTTTCGTGTTTTGTTGCCTCACAACCTGGAATTAACAGGGATTGTTTGAGGATTTGCATCATTTAATTTACAGAACATGCCCACAAATTTGAAGATGTTTTTTTCTTAATTTATTTGAAGCAAACAACAAATAGGACAAAAGAAAAGAAAAGGTCAATGTGCATAACTATTCACCCCCCTAAAGTAAATACTTTGTAGAGCCACCTTTTGCGGCTATCACAGCTCCAAGTAGCTTTGGATAAGTCTCTATGAGCTTGCCATATCTTACCACTGGGATTTTTGCCCATTCCTCGTTGCAAAACTGCTCCAGCTCCTTCAAGTTGGATGGTTTGCGCTTGTGAACAGCAATCTTTAAGTCTGACCACAGATTTTCTACTGGATTGAGGTCTGGGCTTTCTATTGGATTGAGGTCTGGGCTTTGACTAGGCCATTCCAACACATTTACAGGTTTCTTTTTAAACCACTCAAGTGTTGCATTAGCAGTGTGTTTGGGGTCATTGTCCTGCTGGAAGGTGAACCTCCATCCTAGCTAGGGATGCACCGAATGTGTTTTCTTGGTGCCGAAACCGATACCGAAAATAAATCTTCCTTGATCCCAAAAACCGATACCAAAACAACACCGATACCAAAAGTGACTGTTTTTAAAAATATTTTTATACAGGAGATGGTCAGAGACTGGGGACATGGTACAGGAGATGGTCAGAGACTGCCAAGATGGTATAGGAGATGATCAGAGACTGCAGAGATGGTACAGGAGATGATCAGAGACTGCAGAGGTGGTACAGGAGATGATCAGAGACTGCGGACATGGTACAGGAGATGGTCAGAGACTGCAGACATGGTACAGGAGATGGTCAGAGACTGCAGACATGGTACAGGAGATGGTCAGAGACTGGGGACATGGTACAGGAGATGGTCAGAGACTGGGGACATTGTACAGGAGATGCCCCATTCAGTATAGCTTTTAGCCGAAAGGGCCATTTTTGGCCGATATGTTGCGGCGACCAAAATTTCGGTGCATCCCTAATCCTAGCCTTAAATCACACACAGAGTGGTACAGGTTTTGCTCAAGAATATCCCTGTAGTCAGCACCATCCATCTTTCCCTCAGCTTCCCAGTCCCAACTGCTGAAAAACATCCCCACAGCATGATGCTGCCACCACCATGTTTCACCGTGGGGATGGTGTTCTTTGGGTGATGTGATGTGTTAGGTCACATATAATTCATATTAAAAAAACATTGAACTAAAGGCTGTAATGTAACAAAATAGGTAAAAAGCCAAGGGGGGTGAATACTTTTGCAAAGCACTGTACATTGCAGGTTGGACTAGAAACAAGAGTGGTGACGTTATCCAGTAGATTCTAATAACCTCTCACACTGCCAGCGTGGTTGTTCAACGATACTTGAACAAAAAAGAGCTACATGGTTGAGGTGCCAGAAGGAAGCCTTTACTGCGCCAATGCCACAAAAAAGCCCAATGAGGCATGTTGAGGTATTGTCGGGCATATTGTAAACAGGCTTTTTTGTGCAAGTAAAGACTTCTTTCTGGCAACTTGCCCATGCAGCTCTTTTTTGTTCAAGTATCATCGTATTGTGCTCCTTAAAAACAACCACACCATCTGTTTCCAGAGCAGCCTGTATTTCTCCTGAGGTTACCTGTGGGTTTTTCTTTGTATCCCTTATCCATTTGTATCCCGAACAGTTCCTGTGGCAGTTGTGGCTGAAATTTTTCTTGATCTACCTGACCTTGGCTTGGCAGCAAGAGATCCCCAAATTTTCCACTTCTTATCAAATGATTGAACAGTACTGACTGGCATATTCAAGGCTTTGGATATCTTTTTATATCCTTTTCCATCTTTGTAAAGTTTCATTACCTTGTTACGCAGGTCTTTTGACTGTTCTTTTCTGCTCCCCATGGCTTAGTATCTAGCCTGTTTAGTGCATCCATGTGAGAGCTAACAAACTCATTGACTATTTATACACAGACACTAATTGCGATTTTAAAAAGCCACAAATATGGGAAATTAACCTTTAATTGCCATTTTAACCTGTGTGCCACCTTCTGTGTCTTTACCAAGGCCAAACATTCCAGGGTATGTAAACTTTTGATCAGGGCCATTTGGGTGAGTTCTGTTATCATTATGATTTTAAAAGGAGCCAAAAAACCATGTGATAATACAGTAAATGGCTTCATGTGATCACTATCCTTGAATAAAAGACAGGAATCTTATCAATTATGTATTACCCACCAGACACACCCTGCCGTGTTATCTCCTTGGCTGCATGATTCATATAAAGTCCCACATCCTACCCCCTTTCTTCATATACTATGGATGGAGGCATTTGTTCTAGTTGTTCAAAGCCTCATATAAAGTCCCAACTGTTAACTTTTTATTAACCAATCAGGGAAGAAATCATGCGCCAATTTTTTAGCCTTACTTTTTGGTACTACCCATTGCCAGCATTAGTTCAGGTGTTCAATACAATATCCATATAATACATTTATTTTCTATCCTTAGTTTTTTCATCATCCATTACATGTAGGGTTACTATGCACCCCTTCCTTGCAGAACCTTTGCTCTGGTGGCGGTGTGTTGGGTTGGGTGGTTTGGCTGCTCTTGTTCCCAGTCCCGGGAGCTGTGATGAGCTCTGGGAGTCCTCCCCTTCCCTCCTCCACCCTGGTTTTCACAGGGGTCTGGGTGGATGTCCCGCAGCATATCGACGTCACGCCTCCGGCGCCACATGCGCTGAGTCACCCATAGGTGGTGTGAGTACATCGGCGTTGCGATTCCTTCTCGGCGTCCTCCACGAGGGGGTTGGCGTTGGCTGTCGAGCGGTGGTTTGCTGCTCGGTTTTTGGTGCCTTTAATTCTAAATATCATTGTTATAGACTCCTGCCTTTCTTCTGCTCCTGATGAGTGGCGTTCAGCCACGAAACACGTCAAGCTATCAGATAGCTTTCTTAATACAATTCAAGATTACCATCTTATCAATATTACGTAAGCGAGGCTTGTTGGAGTGTACCGATTAAGAGCTATCAGATGCCTTTCTTAATATAATTCAAGATTACCATTTTATCAATATTATTTATGCTAGGCTTATTGGAGTGTACCGGTTCAATCAATATTTTAATATTTTTTACCATGGAGATACATGTGAATTAGTTTGGTTTTTATCCTTGCCTACAATATGAACTTACGTTACCATGTTATGCTATTATCATGTTCTCACTCTGTATGAAATAAACTCTATTTACTTTATATGTTTTTTTGCAGCGTGCTATTATGTAACATATGTGGTTCTTATCAATTATGTATTACCCACCAGACACACCCTGCCGTGTTATCTCCTTGGCTGCATGATTCATATAAAGTCCCACAACCTACCCCCCTTTCTACATTGGATAGTGGTAAACTAGGACTCTAGGGGATTCCCATGTTGGAATATGGTTGGTCATCAATGCATGCTTATTATGAAACAATATTTGACTCCCAATGTTCAATTCAATCTATATAGCTGCTTTATCATTTTATCTTCCTTTTCCTTTCTGTGTCTTACTTATTATTGCAATTTCAATAAAAACTGATTGAATGAAAAAAAATTTGATTAAAGAAAAAAAAAAAAAAAAAAACATTTGTTAATTTTAAGCCATGAACCCTTTCAGGATTTTTCACTTGCATATAACCATTGCTTACAGATGCCTGTTTTCCCTTAAATATATGTATGTGGGTTTTTTTAACTAGGTGAGATGCCACAGTTGGTGAAAGGAATGAAGCTTTTGAATCAAGCAGATCCCTGTGTTGAAGTTCTGATCCAGGAGACAGGAGAACATGTACTTATTACAGCGGGAGAGGTTCACTTGCAGCGCTGTCTGGATGACTTAAGGGAAAGGTTGGTAAAAACAATATATGTATTTTTCTGTAAACATATTGTAGTTGTCTTTGACCAGTCACTGATTTATGCCATTTAGTTAGCTGGAGTTTCTCATCCAAAAATCTTTCAGCATCCTTTGGCCCTTAAGTACATTTATTAATGACTATAAAATGATGTGCTGCTGGCGAGTGCTGCCTCTTCTCTGCCCTTGCATCCATCGTGAGCTCTTTTTGGCAGGCTACCTCTCATTACTTGTCACTGAATAGGATTGCTTCATTTATAGCTACATGCTCCGTGGACGATGGATTTTCCAATTAAAAAGCGATGTAGCCGTAATAAAACCCTGTATTTATCTATATGTGTATCTAATACTGCATTATCGATACAGATGGTTGTTCTTTAAGCCTTCCTTTCTGTTCTGTAATGATATTTATCTCACTCGATGCTGATTTTTTTCGGATTTGGCTTGTTATTCAAGCAGAATTCTATGAAGACTTAAAATGATGTCAAATCCATAAAATTTTCTTTAAATTGATCTTTAATTCTATTGAGCCCATAAATTCAGCTACACTGAGTCTCACATATGCTCTTCCTATTTCTAGTCAAATATCATTAAAAACAATTATCTACTTGAAATAATTTGTTCTGGGCTGTAAATTAGGCTATTATTACATTCAGATTTCAGTTGTGTGTTACAAATATTATTTTATCTATTTATTTTTCGAAATTATAGATAAAGAACTACATTCTAAACCTTAAGCTTGGGTATAATGAATGGCTCTTATACTACTTGATATAGGGCTTTACATTTTAGAGCTTTATGAAGGTCTCTTGACACAAAGATCGTGCTCACACATTGCTTCTGATATGCCTAAATCATATTTGAACCCAAAAACAAAAATGTGCATGTATATGTATATATATATATATATATATATATGTATGTGTGTGTGTGTGTGTGTGTATGTATACCCCGTATTTATCGGCGTATAACACGCACTTTTTCCCCCTGAAAATCACGACGATTCCTGCTGTCTCTGAGGGAAGGGGAGCCAGCACCGCTGAATTACATAGAGCCGCGATCTCCTGTGTACCCGGCTCCGTCACGCACAGCCACGCCTCCTGGGCACTGTTCTGTCTATCATATGAGCAGGGCCAGGAGGCGTGGCTGTGAGTGACGGAGCGCCGGGTACACAGGAGATCGCGGCTCTATGTAATTCAGCGTCACTCACTCCTCCTCTTTCCTCGGAGACAGCAGGGATAATCCAAAACTGTGTAATCCAACACTGGCGAGGCCGCAATGGTGGGAAAGGTGAGGCTGCAGATGGGCACTAAACATGCTGCATTGTTGGGCAATTTAATGGCTGCAGATGGGCACTGGACAGGCTGCATTGTTGGGCAATTTAATGGCTGCAGATAGGCACTGAGCAGAGTGCATTGTTGGGCAATTTAATGGCTGCAGAAGGGCACTGAGCAGGGTGCATTGTTGGGCAATTTAATGGCTGCAGAAGTGCACTGGACAGGCTGCATTGTTGGGCAATTTAATGGCTGCAGATAGGCACTGGACAGGCTGCATTGTTGGGCAATTTAATGGCTGCAGATAGGCACTGAGCAGAGTGCATTGTTGGGCAATTTAATGGCTGCAGAAGGGCACTGAGCAGGGTGCATTGTTGGGCAATTTAATGGCTGCAGAAGTGCACTGAGCAGGCTGCATTGTTGGGCAATTTAATGGCTGCAGATGGGCACTGAGCAGGGTGCATTGTTGGGCAATTTAGTGGCTGCAGATGGGCACTGGTGAGGCTGCATTGATAAGCTGTGACCCTAATTTTGCTTCAAAGTTCTTTATTTAAAATGTAAGTTTTTTTCCTGAAACTTCCCTCTTAAAATAAAGGTGCGTGTTATACACCTGTGCGTGTTATACACCTGTGCGTGTTATATGCCGATAAATACGGTATATCAGTACTTAAATGTGGTGACTGCATTCGTTTATTCAGGCTAGTTTATTCAGGCTATCCTTTTATTTTCACCTGGTAATCTTGCAAATAACACACTTCCTGTCCCTTTGTGGCCACACTCATTTTCAGCTGAATCTATGGAAGGAGCATGGTTTTCTCATGGACTTGTTTACTTGTTTTTACACAAAAATACAAAATGGGATGTCAAACCAAAATCAGATAAAGGAGTCTAACACAATGCCAATTGTTGATATAAAAAAGTCACAAAAACATCCAACACCATTCTCTGCTCACCAAGGTACAACAAAGGACAAAACTCGGAGGGACTTGTAGAAACCAGTAACTTCAAAGATCTAAATTAGAACCAGTATTAAACTCTGCTTATAGAGGAACATCCTGACAGCAGTAGCTGAGCAGCAATTGACCTCTTTTTATTAACAATTGGGGTTGTCTTAGACTCCTTTATCTGATTTTGGTCTGGCATTTCTTTGGGTATTTTTGTGTTTTGAGCAGCTGTTGGGTGCCTACCAGGGAAGACCTTGCTGTGAAGCAGCCATCTGGCTGAAGCTCTTTAGCTTATTTTGAGTTCCTTACTGCCCTGGAAATTCCCAGCGTCTCTTTGAGTATAATGTTTTGGCGTAGATTTTGTTTGTCTATGATATAGTGTATTGGTAAGACTAGTACAGTTTACACAAGAAATATGAAGCTTTTGCTTTCTTTTCAGCTCACAGCAAGAGATGAGGTGACTTCATTTCTGGCAAGATTAACCAGTGACTTCTGTACTTGCTGAAAATGTAATTAGCCTAAAGAAAAATAATGCAGTCACTACATCTAAGTACTGCTAAGCTGTAATATCTGAAATATATTGTTTTTGGCTTAGATATCCTTTAATGGATCATTTCATCCACATGTGAAGTAACAGTTTCCGTAGTCTGATCTGCTCCATTGTTTTCCCAGGACTTGCACAGCCAAAGCAACCAGCAGGTGTACACTGATGGACCATCTCTTTTCATAGATACATACAGTGGATATAAAAAGTCTACACACCCCTGTTAAAATGACAGGTTTCTGTGGTTTCTGTAAAAAAAAAAAATGAGACAAAGATAAAAAATTTCAGAACTTTGTCCATCTTTAATGTGACCTATAAACTGTACAATTCAGTTGAACAACAAACTGAAATCTTTGAGGCTTGGTTCAGACTGCAACTGGCTGCGGATCACATAGGAACGCTGTGCGTCCTCGTTCTCTGTTTCAGGGACGAATCAGAGGCGAATCTTTGCATAAATTCGGCCCTGAAACTGAGCCAAAGACGTACCGTTTCTGTGCAGTGCGCTCTGCAGCCGCCCCAGAGTAATGTGAACCGGCTCCATAGAGAGCCGGTCACATTCTCCTCCTATGCGAATTGGATGCGGGGAAACCCGCATCCAATTTGCATAGGTGTGAACCCAGCTTAGGTGGAGGGAAGTAAAAATAAAAAACTAAAATCATATGGTTGCTTAAGTGTGCACACCCTTAAACTAATACTTTGTTGAAGCACCTTTTGATTTTATTACAGCACTCAGTCTTTTTGGCTATGAGTCTATCAGCATGGCACATCTTGACTTGGCAATATTTGCCCACTCTTCTTTGCAAAACACTCCAAATCTGTCAGATTGCGAGGGCATCTCCTGTGCACAGCCCTCTTCAGATCACCCCACAGATTTTCAATGGGATTTGGGTCTGGGCTCTGGCTGGGCCATTCCAAAATGTTAATCTTCTTCTGGTAAAGCCATTCCTTTGTTGATTTGGATGTATGCTTTGGGTCTTTCTCATGCTGAAAGATGAAGTTCCTCTTCATGTTCAGCTTTCTAGCAGAAGCCTGAAGGGTTTGTGCCAATATTGACTGGTATTTGGAACTATTCATAATTCCCTCTACCTTGACTAAGGCCCCTGTTCTAGCTGAAGAAAAACAGCCCCAAAGCATGATGCTGCCACCACCATGCTTCACAGTGGGTATGGCGTTCTTTTGGTGATGTGCAGTGTTGTTTTTGCACCAAACATATCTTTTGGATGGCCAAAAAGTTCAACTCTTAAATCATCAGACCATAACACATTTTCCCACATGTTTTTGGGAGACTTCAGATTCGTGTTTTTGCAAAATGTATCCAGGCTTGGATGTTTTTCTTTGTAAGAAAGGGCTTCTGTCTTGCCACTCTACCCCATAGCCCAGACAAATGAAGAATACGGGAGATTGTTGTCACCTGTACCACACAGCCAGTACTTGTCAGATATTCTTGCAGCTCCTTTAATGTTGATGTAGGCCTCTTGGCAGCCTCCCTGACCAGTTTTCATGTCGTCTTTTCATCAATACTGGAGGGACGTTCGGTTCTTGGTAATGTCACTGTTGTGCCATATTTTCTCCACTTGATGATGATTGTCTTCACTGTGTTTAATGGTATATCTAATAGCTTGGAAATTCTTTTCTACCCTTCTCCTGATTGATACCTTTTAACAATGAGATCCCTCTGATGCTTTGGAAGCTCTCTGTGAACCATAGCTTTTGCTGTAGGATGCGACAAAGAGAATGTCAGGAAAGACCTACTAGAACAGCTGAACTTTATTTGGGGTTAATCAAAGGCACTTAAATGATGGTAGGTGTGTACCGACTCCTATTTAACATGAGTTTGAATGTGATTGCTTAATCCTGAACACAGCTACATCCCCAGTTTTAACAGGGTGTGCAAACTTATATACTTGAAAAGATTTCAGTTTGTCTTTCAATTGAGTTGTACAGTTTATAGGTCACATTAAAGGTGGAAAAAGTTCTGAAATGATTTATCTTTGTCTAGTTTTTTTATATCACAGAAACCTGGCATTTTAACAGGGATGTGTACATTTTTTATCTCCACTGTAGAACTGCAGACATCTAGTGTGGTTTAGCTTTTATTTAAAGGGTGGTTTATTTTTCATTATTATTACAGCCTTTTCTTGGTGAAGTTTATTTCCATAACTTTATTTAAAAAGTTTCAGTTGCCAAGACTTGTATTCCAACAATTTTCATATTCTATAAAGACTCTAAAGACAATACATGACAGAACATACAGAACTTATGACTGTAATAATACGAGAGACACTGGCATTTATGATCAGCATCCAGGAGCTGACAGTAGAGCACAAGACTGATCTAGTACAAGATCATTGTGGTGCCATGTGTTATATACATTTGCCATATATCTGAACTGGTAGTGCATTTATTAGCACATAAACTATAAATTAGACTGACTTAATTCTAATAATGTGCAAAAAGCAAGACAAGGACAGATGTATATTACCGTATTGTAGTTGGATCACAGTTAGGAAAGCTGTTGAGTGTGAGTAATTATTGTCCCTTGTGACAGAACAGCCGGCATCCAGCTCCCTATTCCAAGTACCAGATCACCATATGTCTCCCTAAAACTTGTTATAATGGGCATGGAATGACTTAGGATGAATGGAAGTCATCAGTTAAACATTAACCAAATGACTTGTATATTTTTTAGTCTAATGCAGACTTAGTAGAACTATGGTTTTCAGCTGTTGGGGAACTACATATTCCATCTTGGTGGGTCTTTGAAGCAGTTTTTCCTGCAGTTCTTCTTTAGTAATATACTACTATTTTAATTATAGAGCAGGCTGTGGCTAATCCTTGTCCTTTAATATATTGCCAAATTGCATCTCCCATGAGCTTAGCAAGCCATTAAATCCGATAAGTGTGTGTGTGTGTGTGTGTGTGTGTGTAAGGAAATTATAAATATTGAAGATATTTAAGAATGCGTAACATTTCTTTACACATGTTATTTTATTGTCTCATCTGTGAACACTGTGTTGGATTCTGGTAGACATCTTTTGGCCTATAATAATTAACACCATAGCACACTAGGCTATACTTGCCTTCATAGCATATGCAAACACAGATAATACTTGTACATACATATACACTGATCAGCCATAACGTTATAACCACCCACCATAACATTATGATCACCCAACTGATATTGGGTTGGTCTCCTTTTTGCCACTAAACAGCCCTGACCCATCGAGGCATGTAATCGAAAGTAAAATCTATGGGAATGGCAGGACCCCAGATTTCCCAGCAGAACATTGCCCAAAGCATCACACTGCCTCCACTGGCTTGCCTTCTTCCCATACTACATCCTGGTGCCATCTCTTCCCCAGGTAAGCAACGCCCATACACCCGACCATCCACAGGATGTAAAAAAAAAATGTGATTAATCAGACCAGGCCACCTTCTTCCATTGTATGGTCCAGTTCTGACGCTCACATGCCCATTGTAGGCACTTTTGGCTGTGAACACGGGTTAGCAGGGGCACCCTGACCGGTTCGTGGCTACGTAGACCCATACACAACAAACTGTGATGGGCTGTGTGTTCTGAAACCTTTCTATCAGAAACCAACACAAACTTTTTCAGCAATCTGAGCTATAGTTGCTCTTCTATTGGATTGAGCTACACTGACCAATCATTGCTCCCTACGTGCAATAATGAGCCTTGGCTGACCATGATCCTTTTACCGGTTTGCCAGTTTTCCTACCTTGGACCACTTTTGGTAGGACCTGACCATTGCAGACAACTTTAACATTAGGGACAACTTGTCCACTTGCTGCCTAATATATCCCATCCATTTTCAGGTGCCATTGTAACGAGATATCAATGGTCATAATGTTATGAATGATCGGGGTGTGTGTGTATATGTGTGTGTGTGTATATATATTTATATATATATATATATATATATATATATATATATATATATTCTCTACTCTGTACATATATTCTGTACTCTATGTACATATTTGTGAATGCTTTCACATAAAATAACTATATTTTTGTCTACTGGTCCTTCAACAGCTGTCAATCTGATGGGATGACTCTACTTCTATGACACCGTCCCAAACATCTTAATATAACAGCGCTACAAAGATTATATCCTGACATCTGTACTTACTAAAAGTACTTACAAAATGTTTGTGTTGCTGTGATGCTAAATATATGCATGCCTGGGGAAATTTAGTATGCTTTTCCATATGTATTTGCTTATTTCAGTCAAACACAAATGAGCGTGTGCAGGCACTTTAATAACATGGCTTCCCCCAGCATTTAGCTAATTGTAGGCCTCAGGATCAGAGGGCGAGGAATGGTGTATACATATATGCAGCCATACCCTGATGATGTAATGGCTTTGTAGCAGGCACATTTTCAGGATTAATAATAAGGCACTTGTATGCACTGGAGACATTTTGCTGCACCATGCTAGGAAGGAAATTTGTTCTTTACCACCTTCCCCACAGGTGTCCGTTCTCTTCTACAGCCTGACTTCTATACTTAGACATTGTGTTACGTCCTGTTAATGTTTTTCCTGCATGGGTTTTTTGTTTCCCTTTTTATTTTCCCATACACTGAAAGCACATTAACAGTTCACTTGGTAACTAACAGCCAAATTGTGCTTCTCTTTTCAGGGATGCGCCTTTTGCCAGGTGCATTCTTTTGCTTGCTTAAATGCTGCTGTTCCTCTCAAAGACATAAAATAGTCAAGGTCCCCTCCTTTGAGGGAGCTCTGCCAGCAGCAGGTTCTTAAATCCTGGAAAACTTTTCTTACTACTTTTTTTTTTCTACAGTCACATAAATGAATACCGATTTCTGATTGTTTAAATGAGTTGATGGATCTTTTTTGGGGTTGCCATTCCATGATGTGAGGAGAGCTAACGTCTCCACGATGTCCAGATCCAGGTTGCTCACCAGCCACTTTAAGATAGGGTGCAACATTGCTCTCTTTTATGAGTATATCCTAAAGCGTACAAAATAAAATTATGACTACACTTTACCTATTAAATATATAATACACAGCAAAAACGAATATATCTCAAAATAAAAAAAAGTGCAATGTGCCAAATTCGATAAAATATAAATTCACATGATTCATAAAATGCCCAGTGTCCATACATTAATAAAAAAAAGTGGCCTGTGTACTCAAATGCATATATTGAATAAAGTGTCTCATGCATTCAAATTCAAATGAGGAGCTCCAGTTTTCCCCCCCAAAATTAAAGGTCAGCAGCTACAAATACTGTAGCTGCTGACTTTTAATATAAGGACACTTACCTGTCCAGGGATCCAGCGATGTTGGCACCCGAGCCGATTCTTCAATCGGCTTCAGGTGCAGGTGCTGAGCATCTTAAGTAAGGGAAACCAGCAGTGAAGCCTTCCGAGTCACCCTGCCCTTTCTAAATGGTCCCGCAGTCTTCTGGGACCTGTGTGTGTCCCAGAAGGCTGCGGGGGGGAAGGAGGAAGGGCCAGACATCGCTGCAGCAATCGTATCCATCCAGAAGTAAGAGTGGGTAACACCTCCCCCCCCCAGTGCCAAATGTGGCAGTGAAGAGGGGGAGGGTGCAAACAAGTGGAGCTTTTGGGTGAAGCTCTGCTTTAATAAAGTGTCCCCTGCAAGAGACATTTCCACTGCAAAGTTCATGTGCAAAACAAAATTCATTTAGCAAAGTGCCAGTGATTCAAGCAGTGTACTCTTCTCCACTTTTCACTGTCCACACAGTGTCTACCTCCACCTTCCGCACTAAGTACTCACCATAATTGTACTTTGTGAAGAGCACCATACCTTTACCTCCTTGAATTACGTATTTATTATTCCCTGTGAGTAGGCACTGCTGTGTCACACATTTCACAGAGTCTTCCTTCTGAACTATAGGTGCTGAGAGGAGGAGTTTCAAGAGGTGGAGTCAGTATAGGAATCACTTTTTGCAGGCAGCAAGGTACCATGGGATATGTAGTCCTTGGAAATTGAAAGTAAACAACAGAGGAGAAGCTGAAAAGCATGCAGGATATTCAGTAAGTTGTGAAAAGAAATGGCCAGCAGATAGGCAAAAATGTCAACATGAAAGGGAGATTTTTTTTTTGAGTAAGCGTATATTGGATTGTCAATAATAGAGATTGTATTAGTATTACAATTATGTTGTTATAGTATTTATGTGTATACTGTGCCCATAGAGCTCCTCTAAAGCAGGTGGTAAGTGCAGATCTAGAACTTAGCTCCCTAAGCTCTTACATAGTTACATAGTTGGTAAGGTTGAAAAAAGTCCATCAAGTCCAGCCTGTGTTTGTGCACTTTTATATCAATATTACATTGTAAATCCCTGTATGTTGTGGTCGTTTAGGTGTCTAATAGCTTTTTGAAATTATCTATGCTCCCTGCTGAAACCACTGCTAGTGGAAGAGAATTCCACATTCTTACCGTAAAGAATCCTTTACGCAGTTTCCAGTTAAATCGCTTTTCCTCTAGTTATAGTGAATGGCGGCAAGTCTTTTTAAATGCCCTTTCGCAGAAAAGTTTTATCCCTATTGTGGGGTCACCAGTACGGTATTTGTACATTGAAATCATATCCCCTCTCAAGCGTCTCTTCTCCAGAGAGAATAAGTTCAGTGCATGTAATCTTTCCTCATAACTAAGATTCTCCAGTCCCTTTATTAGCTTTGTTGCCCTTCTCTGTACTCGCTCCATTTCCAGCACATCCTTCCTGAGGACTGGAGCCCAGAACTGGATGACATACTCCAGGTGCGGCCAGACCAGAGTCTTGTAGAGTAGGAGCATTATTGTTTTATCTCTGGAGTTAATCCCATTTTTAATGCATGCCAATTTTCTATTGGCTTTACTTGCAGCAGCCGGCATTGCATGCCGTTGCTGAGCCTATCATCTACTAGGACCCCCTGGTCCTTTTCCATCCTAGATTCCCCCAGAGGTTCTCCCCCTAGTGAGTAGATTGCATTCATGTTTTTGCCACCTATATGCATTATTTTAAATTTTTCTACATTAAACCTCATTTGCCATGTAGTTGTCCACCCCATTCATTTGTTCAGATCTTCTTGCAAGGTTTCCACATCCTGCGAAGAAGCTATTGCCCTGCTTAGCTTAGTATCATCCCCAAATTCTGAGATTGAGCTGTTTATCCCATCCTCCAGATCATTTATGAATAAATTAAATAGGATTGGTCCCTGGATAGAACCCTGAGGGACCCCACTTTCCACATTGGACCATTCCGAGTACTCTCCATTTATCACTACCCTCTGAACTCGCCCTTGTAGCCACCCTTTGGTCCATGCCAACAGACCTTAGCTTGTATAGTAAACGTTTGTGGGGAACTGTGTCAAATATCTTTGCAAAATCCAGATACACTACGTCTACCAGCCTTCCTTCATCTTCATGGTAGCTCACCTCCTCATAGAAGGTTAATAGATTTGTTTGGCAAGAAAGATTTTTCAAGAATCCATGCTGATTACTGCTAATGATACCATTTTCATTACTAAAATCTTGTGTATAGTCCCTTATCATCCCTTCCAAGAGCTTGCGTACTTTTGTTGTTAGGCTAACTGGTCTGTAGTTCCTAGGGATATATCTTGGTCCTTTTTTAAAGATCGTGCTACATTGGCTTTTCTCTAATCAGCTGGTACCATACCAGTCAGTAGACTGTTCATAAAATTAGGAACAACGGTCTGGCAATTATTTGACAGAGCTCCTTAAGGTCCCTCGGGTGCAAGCCTTTTGGTTCCGGTGACTTATTTATGTTACGTTTTTCAAGTCTGTTTCTGATTGTATCCTCTGTTAACCATTGGGGTGCTTCCTGTGACATGTCATGAGAATAAACATTGCTGTTTTGGTTACTGAAGCCTCCCGTTTCCCTTGTGAAGCCTGAGGAGAAAAATACATTCAAAACCTTCGTCATCTCACCATCCTTTGTAACCAGAATCCCTTCATCATCCTTTATTGGGCCAATATGATCCGTAATCCCTCTTTTACTATTTATGTACTTAAAGAATTTCTTGGGATTTTTCTTATGCCCCGTACACACGGTCGGACATTGATCCGACATTCCGACAACAAAATCCTAGGATTTTTTCCGACGGATGTTGGCTCAAACTTGTCTTGCATACACACGGTCACACAAAGTTGTCAGAAAAATCGATCATTCTGAACGCGGTGACGTAAAACACGTACGTCGGGACTATAAACGGGGCAGTAGCCAATAGCTTTCATCTCTTTATTTATTCTGAGCATGCGTGGCACTTTGTGCGTCGGATTTACACACGATCAGAATTTCCGACAACAAATTTTGTTGTCGGAAAATTTTATAGCCTGCTCTCAAACTTTGTGTGTCGGAAAATCCAATGGAAAATGTGTGATGGAGCCCACACACGGTTGGAATTTCCGACAACAAGGTCCTATCACACATTTTCCATCGGAAAATCCGACTGTGTGTACAGGGCATTACTCTTCTCCGCTATGTGCTTTTTGTGTTCTATCTTAGCCGCCCTGATTAGACCCTTACATTTCTTATTGCATTCTTTATACAGTTGGAATGCTGATGATGATCCCTCAGCCTTGTATTTTTTGAGGGCCTTCTCCTTTCCTTTTATATGAATTTTTATGTTGGCGTTAAGCCACCCAGGACTTTTATTAGCTATTTTAAATGTATTACCCTTTGGGATGCACTGGATAATACCCTTATTTAATATGCTACTAAAGCACACCCATTTTTCCTCCGTGTTCCTAGGATTTTATCCCATTTAGTATCTTCTAGCAAGAGCATAGTTTCTGGAAGTTGGCTCTTTTGAAATTTAGTGTCCTTGTATGTGCCTTATGTTTCCTATTTGTGTGATTTATGCTGAAACTAATTGACCTGTGATCGCTAAGTTTCCCCGCATTTCTACATCCGTGATCAAGTCTGTATTGTTAATAATCAGTAGGTCTAGTAACGCTTTGTTTATTGTTGGTGCATTTACCATCTGACCCATGAAATCGTCCTGTAAGACATTTAGGAGATGGCGAGCCTTAGATGAATGCGCAGGTCCTTTTGCCCAGTCTATGTCTGGATAATTAAAATCCACCATTATAATGACACTTCCCATCCTTTCCGCCATTCCAAACTGTCCGTCTCCCCCTCCCCTCTCAGGTTAGGGGGCCTATAGCATGCTCCTAGTAATACTCTCTCCTTTTTTCCCTCTATTGTAACTCTACCCATAAGGATTCCACCTCTTCCCTTGCTTGATTAGTGATGTCATCCCTCACATTCACCTGTATATTATTTTTGATATACAGCTTTACCCCTCTCCCTTTTTTTTACCCTTCCTGTCCCTGCGATATAGGAAATACACTTGAATGGTTGCCAGCCTAACATGAGAGCTATTGAACCAGGTCTCTGAAATTCCCACAAAATCTTATTTCTCCTCATACAGTAGCAGCTCTAGTTCTCCCATCTTGTTCGCCAGACTCTTGGCATTAGTGAACATGCCTTGTAGTTTTCCTTATTGGGTGTTCTGAGGTTTCAAATAGGACTTGTTACTATACTTACCATGGGTTTAGGTGTTTTAGCCAACCTACCAATAATGCCCCCAATACTACCTACTAAAATACTTTCCACGCTGGCTATCTCTATGTCTGGACCCTCCCCCCCCATCGCCTAGTTTAAAAGCCCCTCTAACTTTTCGGCCATCTTCACTCCCAGCAGATCTGCACCCTCCTCATTTAGGTGCAGTCCATCCCTTCTATAGAGCTGGTGACCGACTGAAAAGTCAGCCCAGTTCTCCAGGAACCGAAACCCCCCATTTCTACACCATGTTCCTCAGTCACTGGTTTACTGCTCTAATCTCCCACTTCCTTTCTGGTGTGGCTCGAGGTACCGGTAGTATTTCTGAAAATACTACCTTGGAGGTCCTATTCCTCAATTTAGCTCCTAAATCCCTAAAATCGTTTATTAGGACACTAGGACACTCTTTCTTCCTCTGACTTTGTCATTGGTGCCAACATGCACCATGACAGCTGGGTCTTCCCCAGCCCCCCCCCCCAGTAATCTGTCCACCAGATCCGCGATGTGCCAAACCTGAGCGCCCGGAAGACAAAATACAGTTCAGCGCTTCAGGTCTTTGTGACAGATTGCCCTCTCTGTCCTTCTGAGAATTGAGTCCCTACCAATAAAATCTTCCTTTCATTCCCTTTGGCTTCCCCTCCACTCTCACTGGAGTAGTTCTTCCCCTGGCAGCTAGGGGCGTCACTCTGCTTCAGCAGTGCTTGTCCCCTGACTGGTTTCACCAATGTCACGCAACGGGGCTTACTTATTGGGATGTTCCAGCTCAGGATCGGCCTCCCTGACTCTTTCAACTATACTTTTCCTGACTGTCACCCATCTCCTCTTCTCTGGTGCCTCTTTCTCTCCACCCGCCTCTGTGCTGGCACCTGCTGGGTATGTGTGACAGTTGCTTCCCTAGATTCAGAACCTGGGCTTCCAGGGAAACAACTTGCTTACATTTTGCACAGCAGAATGCGCCCTTGATCGGATGATCAAAGAACACGTACATGCCGCAAGATGTACACGAGTCACATCTCCAACCCCGCCGGTCGTCGCACCTACTAATTTAATGGGGATTGGGAATTATGCTCTGTCCAATTAACTAACAACTAGCTTCCTGACACTAATACTCAACAATACAATACACAGGTACTCACAGCACCGTGCACTTGGGCACTCACAGCACTCTACACAGATCCCGATATTTCAAATCCCACAATTGGAAAAGAAAAAAACAACTCTCCATGTATACCCAGCCTATGTTCATTCATTGTCTATATTGGTCTTAGGGATCATTGTCATTGGGACAGAAAATAATGGGGAATTCATCAAAATGATATATTTGTCCCCAGGACAAGAGTTGGGGAAAAATCTTTTAATATGTACAGCTGTTATTTTGACAACTGTCTAAGAGGGGTTCATGCCTCTCATTTACGAGATTGTTTCTAAATCCAGCCATAGATAGAGTGATTTTCTTTCCTGCAACCATGGCTTTAAAAACACTGATAGAACTAAAAAATACCTACCGATCTTGCAAAAATACAGTTGGCTCCTTTTTCCTTGTTGCAGCTGACAACACAGTGCATTTGCCGCTCTGAAATCCCTAGTAGCATTATCAGCCCTGCCTGCTAGACTACAGAACTTCATCTATCCTCTCTCTGACCCTCTTCACATGCATACATTTATTTATTTCCCAGCAAAATGTTGCTGCTGCCTTAAAGCCGAGTTCCACCCATTTAAAAGTCAGCAGCTACAAAAAGTGTAGCTGCTGACTTTTTATAATCAGACACTCACCTGTCCCACGGTCCAGCGATGTGGGCTCATGAAGCCCTGACATTCTAACTGTGTGGCGTCACAGCTGGACACGCACTGCGCATGCACGAGCCATGCTGCGCGCTGTGAGTGTCCCAGAAGATTGCAGGGAGGGAGGGGGAGAGGTTAACTTCCTTCCGGCACCACGGAGCCCGGGGAGGAAGTGGGAGCTGGGTGCCCATAAAAACTGGGTATCCCCCCCCAAAAAAAATGACATGACAAATGTGGCATGTCAGGGGGTCACATCACTTAAAGCAGAAGTTGCATTTTTGGGTGGAACTCCACTTTAAGTCCCAAGAGCCTGCAATTACACTGGGTTTAGGGAAGGGGCTCATGGGAGATGTTGTCTTGTGGGTATGCCTATGACCGCAGCTGACCGATCAGCTCCTGAAAGAATTTCAGAAACCCGTGGATGATATCACAGGGAGTAAGAAAAGCAGTTTCTCACTACATGAATGAGGTAAAAGAAAAAATGGAATTTGAAACATAGAGGGGGGAAGGAGGTTTGGGGGTACATTTTGGGTCATACCTATACAGATTCCTTATGTATAGTTTATTAAAAGGATGCACTCACCTAAATTATGCTTATTAGGCTTGCTACCAGATTTGGATACAGACAAATATCTTGCTGTCTTCTTGAGAGAAACATTATATATGGCTAGAAAAATGGCAGCAAGGACCTGGGTGCAAGCATTACCCCCAACTCTTTAAACCTGGATATGAGAGGTCAATGTCACACTGCACTGCCATACAAAAAGATAATACATTATCTCACAAGAGTGAGTACACCCCTCACATTTTTGTAAATATTTTATTATATCTTTTCATGTGACAACACTGAAGAAATTACACTTTGCTACAATGTAAAGTAGTGAGTGTACAGCTTGTATAATAGTGTAAATTTGCTGTCCCCTCAAAATAACTCAACACACTAAACCGATGGCAGCAAAAGTGGGTACACCCCTAAGTGAAAATGTCCAAATTGGGCCAAGTTAGCCGTTTTCCCTCCTCGGTGTCATGTGACTCATTAGTGCTGCAAGGTCTCAGGTGTGAATGGGGAGCAGGTGTGTTAAATTTGGTGTTATCGCTCTCACTCTCTCATACTGGTCACTGGAAGTCCAGCATGGCACCTCATGGCAATGAACTCTCTGAAGATCTGAAAAAAGAATTGTTCTACATGAAGATGGCCTAGGCTATAGGAAGATTGCCAAGACCCTGAAACTGAGCTGCAGCACGGTGGCCAAGAACATACAGCAGTTTAACAATACAGGTTCCACTCAGAACAGTCCTCGCCATGATCGACCAAAGAAGTTGAGTGCACATGCTCAGCGTCCTATCCAGAGGTTGTCTTTGGGAAATAGACATACGAGTGCTGCCAGCATTGCTGCAGAGGTTGAAGGGGTGAGGGGTCAGCCTGTCAGTGCTCAGACCAAGCGCCGCACACTACATCAAATTGGTCTGCATGGCTGTCGTCCCAGAAGGAAGCCTCTTTTAAAGATGATGCACAAGAAAGCCCTGAAGACAAGCAGACTAAGGACATGGATTACTGGAACCATGTTCTGTGGTCTAATGAGACCAAGATAAACTTATTTGGTTCAGATGGTGTCAAGCGTGTGTGGCGGCAACCAAGTGAGCAGTACAAAGAAAAGTGTGTCTTGCCTACAATCAAACATGTTGGTGGGAGTGTCATGGTCTGGAGCTGCATGAGTGCTGCCGGCACTGGGGAGCTACAGTTCATTGAGGGAACCATTAATGCCAACATGTACTGTGACATACTGAAGCAGAGCATGATCCCCTCCCTTTCGAGACTGGGCCGCAGGGCAGTATTCCAACATGATAACGACCCCAAACACACCTCCAAGACGACCAAGCATGTCTCCAGACCTAAACCCTATTGAGCATCTGTGGGTCATCCTCAAATGGAAGGTGGAGGAGTGCAAGGACTCTAACATCCATCAGCGCGGTTATGTCATCATGGAGGAGTGAGAGAGGACACCAGTGGCAACCTGTGAAGCTCTGGTGAACTCCATGTCCAAGAGGGTTAAGGCAGTGCTGGAAAATAATGGTGGCCACGCAATATTGACACTTTGGCCCCAATTTGAACATTTTCACTTAGGGGTGTACTCACAAGCTGTACACTCACTACATTACATTGTAGCAAAAGTGTAATTTCTTCAGTGTTGTCACGTGAAAAGATATAATAAAATATTTACAAAAATGTGAGGGGTGTACTCACTTTTGTGAGATACTGTATATGAACACAGAAGGTGCCCTCATAAGTATTCGAAGATTTGGGACAGGTGGCTATCCCACTCTGATATATGTACTGATTAAAAGTTAGTAATATATGCCATTTGTATAGCTGATGTTTTAGATATTATATCATACCGGAAATCTCTATTCATCCCACCACTTAATGTACTTTTCCTGATGATGTCTATATCTCCTGCTTGGAAGTTTAGGTTCAAACTGTATCCATTTTGATATCCTGGTACCATGCTTTAAAATGCTTATCTGTTTTTCCTATTACCCCACTTCACGGTTTTGGGTTTTGTTTGTTTTTTTCCTCATATGATTGTACTGATTTTATTGGATATGTGTACCATGTATGTTTCCTTTTTTATTTTGAATAAAGCTGTTCTTCTGATTAAAAAAAAATAAATAAAAAATGATGCACTCACGGCCAATGTGTTCCGTTGGTTGATTGTTATATCACAGGGCTCTGGAACGCAGTGAAACACTGCATTCTGGTGTGAACTATTATTTTCCTTGTGGCATTACAGTTAGCAGTGTTTATCCCAAAGGAAAAATGCAGGGAACTGCACATAGTGTGAATGAGCCCTAAATAACCATAAGACATAAGATTGTATGTTTAGAAGTTTATTTGTAGGGAAGAATATATACCGGTAATAGGTTTTCTGGTTTTCCTTGCTCTCAATTTTTTTTTTTACTTTTTTTTTGTATTGCATGTAGGTTTGCCAAAATTCAGCTGAGTGCATCAGCCCCAATTATTCCTTTTCGGGAAACTATAATCAGGCCACCAAAACTAGACATGGTAAATGAAGAAATTGGAAAGCAGCAAAAAGTCGCCATCATACATCAGAAAGAAGAGCCAACTAAGGGGCCTGAGGGAGTCCAGATTGATGCTGATGGCTTTGTGACTGTAACCACACCAAATAAACTGGCCACTCTCAGTGTCAGAGCAATGCCACTTCCAGAAGAGGTCACCCAGCTATTAGAGAAAAACAGTGACTTGATTCGCACCATTGAACAGGTTAACTTGGCTTTGAATGAAGGCAGTAATGCTAATGTAAACGATACAACAATAAGCAGAATTCAAGAATTCAAAGGTCAGCTCGAGCAGCATTTACAGGGCAGAAGGTGGAGAAATGCCGTCAACCAGATCTGGTCATTTGGTCCACGGCACTGTGGGCCAAATATTTTGTTAAATCACATTGAAGGTTATGAAATTCCATCTGTCTGGCAATGCCTTGAAAAAGTTACCAAACAATGTATATATCGGAACTTTGATAACAGCATCGTTAGTGGATTTCAGCTTGCAACCCTTGCTGGACCTATGTGTGAAGAACCTCTAATGGGTGTCTGTTTCATTGTGCAGAAACTTGATATGTGTAAATCTGTGATTCTAGAAAGGCAAGTCTCAGAAGAAATAATACTAACAGAGGCTGAAGAGACTTCAAATGTTGGCTCTACTAATGATGCTGCAAGAAAAACCACTGATGGAAAAGACATCTTGGAAGACCACCAGGAAGGTTCAAAAGCTCATGACAAGTCTAATAAACAGAAAGTAGATGTGATGCTTCCAGGTTGTTATGGGCCATTTTCTGGACAGTTAATTGCCACAATGAAGGAAGCGTGTCGTTGCGCTTTCCATGTCCAACCCCAAAGGCTTATGGCTGCAATGTACACCTGTGAAATTATGGCCACAGCAGAAGTTTTGGGTAAGTGCAAGTTGTCATTACAAAAACTCTGATAATGTCTTGTAACAATTATGTTTTTATAACGGAAAATGGCAATTTTTATGGTTGCCGTCACCTGTTTGTAACTGTATGTATTCCTAATACTGTGCCTGATGGAGCTAGACACCTGCCTATATATTTTCTATGTTTGTTTAGAAACAGAATTGATATGTTTTACTGTGCAGCTTAAAAGTTCTCTTAAAGTGGATTTCCATTATCTCAAAGTATTCTTGGATTATTTAGAACTTTCAGTGTGTAGTAACATGACAAGATGGTCATTTTCCAAATACCTTCCACACATACTTTGCAACCCTTGAATATTTTGTTAACTGTCCAGTGAAGCTGCAGTCTCAAATACATCAATAGGTAGTCATTGAGGTGAAGTCTGAAATATTGGCTCCTGGCTTCTTAAAAAGTGAGGAGCTGGACTTACATTTCCATGTACAGTAAACATATATTAGTGTCTAGTTTATCTGGCAGGGTGTCTGGTTTAAAAATAAATGCCTCTTATTACTTTTCCTAGACAACTCAGGGCTTGAAATAATTGATATATGTTGCCATTTTTGCAATTAAAAGTGGTTTAAATTGCCAGAACATTATTGTTGGAATGTCCTGTATTAACTTTAATGGGGAAAGTTCCCTCCAATATCTTCTGCAGGTTTTTGTCTTCATGTTGCATCATCAAGTACAGAGGCTGACTTAAACTAGCCATACACTGATTGACATTGTAATCAATGTGTAGCAGCCCCCTCTCAACAGAAGCTGATCGTTTGATTAACTTCTGTCGAACAGACAATTTGAAAAACTTTTCTCGATTGGCGGGATCAGCGGTAGGAGCCCCTGTCAGAATACAATGTCCTTGGGCATTTTCCTCCATCCACCTTGTTTGCGTGGATGTAGGAATATTTTTTTATTTTTTATTACAGTTCATTGTTGGTAAGGTTGAATAAAGACACTTGTGCATCCAGTTCAACCTGTGTATGTGTGTCAATGTTGATAATTATTTCCCATATCCCTGTATGTTGTGTTCACTAAGATGCACATCCAAGAGTCTTTTAAAACTATCAATACTTCCCGCTGATGCCAATTGTGGAAAAGAGTTCCACATCCTTACCTCCCTGACAGTAAAAAACCCCCAACGCAGCTTAATGTTAAACTGCTTCTTTTTCAGTCTCATCGTGTGGCCCCGTGTTCTCTTACACTCCCTGAGACTGAATAGTTTCCTACCTACACTGAGATCATCATTGAGATATTTGTATATCACTATCGTATCTCCTCTCCAGCGTCTCTTCTCCAGGGAGAATATGTTTAGTGCTTGTAATCATTCCTCGTAATTGAGGTCCTCCAGTCCCCTTCTTAATTTTGTTGCCCTTCTCTGGACTCTTTCCAGTTCCAGCACATCCTTCCTGAGGATTGATGACCAGAACTGGACAGAATACTCCAGATGTTGCTGAACCAGAGTTTTATAAAGTGGCAGGATTATAGTTTTATCTCTGGAGTAAATTCCCTTTTTTACGCATGCTAATAGTCTGCTGGCTATACTTGCTGCAGCTTGACATTGCATGCTATTGCTCAGTCTGTCTTCTACCAGGACCCCCAGATCTTTCTCCATTCTGGATTCCCCCAGAGGTTCCCCCCCCTCCCCCCCCCCAGTGAGAAATTTGCGTTTATATTTTAGGCCCCAAGTACATTACTTTACATGTTTCAACATTAAACCTCATTTGCCATGTAGTTGCCCACCCCATTATTTTATTCAGGCCTTCTTTTAAAGTTTCTATATCCATGTGAAGTTATTGCCCTGCTTATTTTTGTGTCGTCAGCAAAAACTGAGATTGAGATTGAGCTATGTATCTCATCCTCTATACCATTTATGTATAAATAAACAGAATTGGCCCCAGGACATAGCCTTGGGGTACTTCACTTACCACTCCAGACCATTCTGAGTACACATTATTTATCACCACTTTTTGAACGCACCCCTGTAACCAGTTTTCTGTCCAAGAACAAACTCTATGGTCCATGCCCACAGACCTCAGTTTGTAGATTAAGGGTTTGTGGGGAACTGGATCAAATGCTTTTGCTAAATCCAAATACATCACATCCGTAGGCCTCCCCATCTAAATGGCAGCTCACTTCCTCATAGAATCTGTTAGTTTTTTTGTTTTTTTTGTTTTTTTTTTTTCGTTTTTTTTTTGTTTGTTTGGTAGCCTGTTGGCTTATGCCCTGTACACACGGTTGGATTTTCCGATGGAAAATGTGTGATAGGACCTTGTTGTCAGAAATTCTGACCGTGTGTGGGCTCCATCACACATTTTCCATCGGATTTTCCGACACACAAAGTTTGAGAGCAGGATATAAAATTTTCCGACAACAAAATCCATTGTCGGAAATTCCGATCGCGTGTACACAAATCCGACGCACGAAGTGCCACGCATGCTCAGAATAAATAAAGAGATGAAAGCTATTGGCCACTGCCCTGTTTATAGTCCCGACGTACGTGTTTTACGTCACCGCGTTTAGAACGATCGGATTTTCCAACAACTTTGTGTAACCGTGTGTATGCAAGACAAGTTTGAGCCAACATCCGTCTGAAAAAATTTCGTTGTCGGAATGTCCGAACAAAGTCCGACCGTGTGTACGGGGCATAACACTGCTCTGGTCATTGTTTGGATTGGGAGAACGTTCCCTGTCACCAGCTGTTCTGAGAGTGAGCTTTTCAGTCACTGACTGCATAGAAAAGGTATTTAAATCAATTATGCTAAATTGTCTGCAGCACAATGGGGTGCAGTAGGGATGCAACATTTAAAAGGTGGGGTGTAGCATTGCCTAAACATCTACTTTAAATTCATGGAATTCAAATTCAATCATGTGACGTTATTGATATGTCAGTGGGTGATTCGCTTGGGAAATTAATCTTTTCAGTAACAGTTAACGCTACACAAAGAATGACATACAACTGAATACAGTTCTCATAATGTAGAAAATTGTGCTTTATAAACAGGGCAAATAGGCACATGCATAATTATTGCTTAAGGCTAACAGCTTAGAATGCCACTGAAATTTAGTAATTAAAGGCTTAAGAGAGAATGTATCTTATTTACAAGTGAGATGGACACGCTTCTCTGATTTATTCCACTCAAAGCGGTAGTACACCGCCGAAAAACAAGAAAACAAAAAACCCTGCAAGACAATAGCTTTATGAAATACTTACCTTAGAACGAGGCTCCCGCAGCTCACGCGGTCACCGCCAAGGGGGCTAATATGTTCCCTCTGCGTTTCTTCCGGGTTCTGCCGCTGTGACTGGCCAGAGCCGCGATAACGTCACTCCCGCGCATGGATGTCCTTCATTCCAGCAAGGTCCGGCACCTTCAGCGTGCATGTTTAGGAGATATTCATTTTACCTACAGGTAAGCCTTATTATATATATATATATATATATATATATATATATATATATATATATATATATAAATGACCAAGTGGACAATACAACCGCTTTAAAAATTGTTGACCAGCTTCAAAGTGATGCTACTACATTTAACCAGTATTGGTTATACTGGTTATACTCGAGGCTTCGGGCCGGGGTGATGCAGTGGAGTGCCATTATGCTGTCATATGCCCACTTTTGTCCTGCAGATGTGGATTTGCTGTGCTCCATCCTTATTTGACCCGTAAGGGAAAGCTTTTGTGACCCTCTATAACCAAAGGGTCCCTGCTACAAGGTGAGAGGCCATCCTTTGCATTGGTGGAGGGTTCACAGAAAGTCACTGAGATGTCAGCATGAAGCTACACTGCACCTGAACGATTGGATTGCGCAAGTCATGCCCGCATATGTAAACGGTGTTCAAACCACACGTGAGGTATCGCCGTGATCATTAGAGCGAGAACAATAATTCTAGCACTAGACTTCCTCTGCAACTTTAAATTGGTAACCTGTAAAAATGTTTAAAGCGTTGCCTATGGAGATTTTTAATTACTGTAGTTTGTCGCCATTCCACGAGCGTGCGCAATTTTAAAGCATGCCATGTTGGGTATTTATTTACTCGGCCTAACATCATCTTTTATATTATAGAAAAAAATGGGCTAACTTTACTGTTTAGTTTTTTTTTTTTTTTTTTTTCCTGTTATGCGTTTGAAAGACCGCTGCGCAAATACAGTGTGACATAAAATATCGCAACGACTGCCATTTTATTCTCTAGCGTCTCTGCTAAAAAAAAAAAAAAAAAGATATAATGTTTAGGGGTTTTAAGTAATTTTCTAGCAAAAAAATACAGATTTTTACTTGCAAACAACCAATGTCAGAAAAAGGCCTGGTCTTTAGGTGGTTAAAGTGGAACTAAACCCATCGATTTTAACGGTTTCCCAAAACAGCCACATTCAAGACATGTCCTGAATGATGTCACAGTTGCTTGTGCTCTCCACCAAACTGTCAGGCTATCAAATGTGTGTCATGGTGTCATAACTTATCACATGTGCAGCACCATCGCAACCGAGTCTAAGATGGCAGCTTCCTTGGTTGTAAAGGATAGGAGGGTTTAGTGCCACTTTAAGATGTTTGTGCTTTCTCAACGTTAATTGGCGGCATTATAGTTGACTACAGTTGGATTTTTTTGTGGGTTGCCTTGAATGTGATGAGTAATAGCACAAATCCTTAATTATTGAACAGTTTTCTTGTGTTTTTCCTGTCTTGCTTCAGGAAAGTAACATTGACACGAATTGCCCAACAGTCTTGTTTAGACTTGCACAAATGCAGGTGCAGGATCGTTGTATCCTTGCGTAATCAAAATCCTCTTATGTAATATAGCCCTAAGGATGAAGAACTGACCTTTATGGATGTGTAGATTTTTATTTTTATTGCAAATCATTCCTGCATTTGTCAGTAATTCATTTTACACCATCAAACCAGTTTAACTTGTTCACAATCACAGTAAGATTACCTTGCTCATGCTGGGAGGACAACAATAAGGCTGGCCATACACTATACAATTTTCTTGTTAAACTTTCCTTTAGATTTACCAAAACCATATAATATGAGGTCAAACCTAAACCCTTTCAACTTGTATTTTATCAGGCAGGCCCTTGCACTACATAGTTTAAGGTAAATCTAAAGGAAATTGAATAAGAAAATTGTATAGTGTATGGCCAGCCTAATGCCCCGTACACACAGTTCGGACATTGATCGGACATTCCGACAACAAAATCCTAGGATTTTTTCCAACGGATGTTGGCTCAAACTTGTCTTGCGTACACACAGTCACACAAAGTTGTCGGAAAATCTGATCGTTCTGAACGCGGTGACATAAAACACGTACGTCGGGACTATAAACGGGGCAGTAGCCATTAGCTTTCATCTCTTTATTTATTCTGAGCATGCGTGGCACTTTGTGCGTTGGATTTGTGTACACACGATCGGAATTTCCAACAACGGATTTTGTTGTCGGAAAATTTTATAGCCTGCTCTCAAACTTTGTGTGTCGGAAATTCCGATGGAAAATGTGTGATGGAGCCCACACACGGTCGGAATTTCTGACAACAAGGTCCTATCACACATTTTCCGTCGGAAAATCCGACCGTGTGTACGGGGCATAAGTCTCCTTTTTTTTATGTGAGCTGCCCAATCTTGTGCTCACTAAGCCAACATGTTTACTGTTGCCTGATTTACCGTATCTATTGCATTTTCCCGTCACAATAAGGGAGACCAGTGTGACGGTGTCCATGTATTCAATTTTTATACTGACCCAATGTTGGGACGCTGTGTAAAATCTACATAAAAGTAGAATACAAAGATTTGCAAATCTTATAAACCCATTTGTATTGACAATCGAAAATAGAAAACATATTAAATGTTTAAACTCCAAAAAGTTAGAACAGGGCAACAAAAAGCTGGCAAAGTACGTAGTACTAACAAGGAAGAACTGGAAGAACATTTTGCAACCAATTAGGTTAATTGGCAACAAGTCAGTAACATGAATGGGTATAAAAAAAGAGCATCTTAGAGAGTCAGAGTGTCTCAGAAGTAAAGATCAGCAAAGGTTCACCAATTTGTAAAAATAGGGCAAACAATTTCAGAATAATGTTCCATAACATAAAATTGCAAAGACTTTCTATAGATATATATCTTTATCTACAGTACATAATTTCAAAAGATTCTAAGAATCCGGGGAAATCTCTGATGCGCAAGGGTCCAGGCCGAAGCATGATACTGGATGCCCGTAATCTTTGGACTCTCAGACAGCACTGCATTAAAAACAGACATGATTCTGTGATGGACATGGGCTCAAAAATACTTCCAAAAATCACTTTCTGTGAACACTGTCCCCCTTCCTATCCAAAATGAATGAAACCTTCCCTGTTAGCTGTTGTATTCTGACAGCTAGTACCTGTGGCTGTCAGAATACCTGAACAGTGGCTGCATCTTATGGACTTCTGTCACTGTTCAGCTGGCAATTTTCCACCTAAACTTTGTTGAACTTGGTGGTGCCAGCAGGGCCACACATCAATCACGTTTCAGTTGACGAACGAAAAGACAACAAAAAAGAATGAAAAGCTCTTTTGGCCCTACTTCTCATATGGGTCACGGACATGCAGAACTTTAGCCGACAGTGGGCTAAAGTCCACTGTTGGCTGACATCACTCAGCTGGTCCAGGCTCTGGAGAGATCCCAACTTTAATGTCGGGATCCACCCAGATGCCTGAACAGCAGCTGGCTCAGCCTCTCAGCACACTGCTGGCCGGTCATGAAGGAGGGTAAATCTTCTGGAGGTCAATTAGTTAATGAACCTCTAAACTGGCACCATAAGGAAAAATATGTTTTTTTGTATTTTTTTTTTTTTTTGCACCATGTTCCAATATCATTTTGGAAAAACAAAGGAATTGCCACTTTTGTAAAAAGCCAGAAGTAGAACCTTTCCCACAAGTAATGTGGAGTTTTAGATGGGATCGTTCCCCACTGAACATCTATATCCAGTATCTGCCATGTGTGTCCTAAATAGTCTTCTCCATCAGATGTTGGGATGTAGGACCAGGACGGAGCCTTTCCACGTTGTATCTTTAAGGTTGAAGTAGTTTGGTGCCTTGCTGTACGAATGAAATATGCACACAGTCTTGGGCGATTCCATATTAATATAAGAACAAAATAATTTTTTCCTTCTAATCTTAATTGAGCAAGAAGGAGTTGTTTTGAAGTTTCTTCAGAACAAAAAAAAAGCCATTCTGAGACATTTTAGAGCCTCAGAATGTATTTTTTACACTGAGAACTTCAAGGCCCAAGGCATATTTTACAAATGTACTTCATCAGCCTTCCTTTTAAATCCTTACTTCTAAAAGAACACTATCCGGCAGCTCTGGGCTATCGTCCCAGAGTTCTCTTGTTGTATTGCAGACCTCAAAAATACATGACATTAAAAAAAAAAAAATGTGTACGTTAAAAAAAATGCTTTTTTTTCTTCATGTAATTGTAATGAAGTTATCAAGGTTTCTAATTAAAATATCTGTTTATAGCTTAAAGACAATCATAACTGTATCAAGTTTTCAGAAAAGTACAGTTTTCTGTTATGCCGGTGTTGTCATAGAAGTAAAAACTGTTTGATTATTGAGTTACCCTGCTTTGTGTGCTATGCAATTAAATTTCATTCAAAGGGTTCACCTTTACCAAAAAACTGTCTATGCTGGTAAGAGGTGCCTGTAGTAAAAATAAAAAAAATAAAAACTGTGCACCTTTGACCAAAGTTGAATAACACTTTTGCTATAGGTGTACACCATTTACTTCCTGAAGCCTGGCTGAAAAACTCCCAGAGATGGCATCGTCCCATCCTGCCTTGTTTCTAGGATGTTGCCAAGGCACTCCCAGCTGGTTCAAACCCCCTTGTTTGCGCTCTCTCTCCCTTGTTGCAGGAGCTCAGTGATGCTGCAGTGGGGGAGATAGTGGACCACACAGGTGCGGGGGTTTGAGAGCTCGCACCTGTGATGGTGGCAGTGAGCAATAACGGCTGGGAGTGTCTTAGCAACAGCCTAGCAACATGGCAAGATGGAATGGTGCCATCTGTGGGAGTTTTTCGGCCATGCCTTGGGAGATACGTAAATGGCCTGCAGCTATAGTAACGGCATTGTCCACCTTTAGGCAAACGTGCACAGTTTGTCTTTATCTACATACATTACCTGTATTGACAGATTTTTGGTAAAAGTGAACTAGCCCTTTAATGCAGTGGTCTCCCACTGACATTAACAATGGGGCATAATTATTGCCACTGACACCAACAATGGGGTACTATTCCTCCCACTGACACCAACAACTGGGCATAATTCTTGCCACTGACATCAACAATGGGGTACAATTCCTCCCACTGACACCAACGATGGGGTACAATTCCTCCCACTGACACCAACGATGGGGTACAATTCCTCCCACTGACACCAATGATGGGGCACTAATCCCCCAACTGACACCACGGACACCAGTCGACACCAGGACATTTTCTACTTCCACTGGCCACAGTCCAGCCCCTCTAAAGTCTGAAGGATAGTAAACTGGCCCTTTGTTTAGAAAATTTGAAGACCCTTGCTTTAATGTTTTAAAGCAAACATTTATTATATTGCAGCTTACCAATTCTTAGATGTGATGGCTGCATTTTTTTTTTTTTTTTTAGACTTGCTTTTTTCTTTTTTCACCTGGTGATCCAACCAGTAAGTCTGTTATTTTTCAACAGAAAAGTTCTCTTGAAGTTACAGGGTTGAGACAGACCATATACCACTGGCAGGGGAGCTTGAAATGATGAGCTTTTATTTATTCATATAAAACCTTTATCCTAAAACGAAAAAAACGTTTGCTGTAATTGATTATAAAGTATTAGCTGAAGTTCAACTTCAATTTGTTAGTGTATTTTTATCTGCTAGTACATTAAACACTCCCCTCCTCCCAGACTGACAATGGTGCTGTTCAGATGTGCCCCCTGTGCTCCTTCATCCTGAGCGGGGGCACTCTAATACAGGAGATGTGTTACTGGCCAGATCATCAGGTAAAAATAGAGGGAAAGAAGCATAAAAAAAATGAATGCAGCCACCACATCTAATGATGGATAAGCTGTTTATATTACAGTATATGTATATTACAGTTTTGGTTTTGGATTTAATACCGCTTTAAAGTCACAATGTCCTGCCTTAGTGGCTCTGAAAATCAGGGGACATCCTCATTAATAGTCCATAATGTCGGTGCAGCTGGTGCAAGAGTACCGTTATCTGGTGGTTTAGGAAGGAATTGTTTTTCCCCTGCTGGAGCAAATTGGATCATGCTTTGCTGGGGGGCGGGGGGTGGGGGGTTGCCTTCCTTTGGATTAACTGTGGGTATGGGATTGTGCATATAGGATTGTACTTTTTTTTTTTTTTTTTTTTTTTTTTTAGTGCAGAATCCTCAAAGTACAGCAACCTAGAGGACTCTTCCATTAAAGCCAAAAGCCAAATCCCAGGCCATTTTGATTGACAAGGGTTCTGACATTTCCTGGTAGTCTTGAAGTTTGCTACTTCATACCTTCCACTCATACCTTCCTAACCCCCCATACCAACACACCCAAAATCCTATTGTTTCCATCACTATGGTAGGTTAACTTGCTAGCCAATTGGGTTGTACAGATGGCAAGAAGAGGGAGGTAAACCTCTAGGTGTCTACGCTTTATACCTTAGTTTTTGCAATAAAGTTGCTTTAAGTATTGGTTTAGATTACAAAGTGATGGGTATGATGTAAATATAACAGGTACTCGCTCCTACTTCCAGTTGGATCACCGCGGCGATCGCTGTTTTGAAGACCTATCCAGTTGTGTGTGTAGATTTTAGCTTGAGCTGTTGAAGTCTGTACACAATATTTTTTTTTTCCCCCACAATCTGTAAGGGAACACATATGAAATGTACGCCAAAGCTCCACCTGCTGGCTAAAAATACAAAATATTAATATACAGGATTTCATATTAATTTAAAGTGTTTCTAAAAGCTTTTTTTACCTTATTGCATTGTTTGGATTAAGGTGAATAAATCCTTTGCGTCACCCTCAGCCCCTCTTATACTTACCTGTTGGTGCCGACAGGAGTGCCCCTATAGCAAGCGGCTTGCTATGGTTGGGCACTCGGCGGAGGGGAGGAGCCAGGAGCGCCGAAAGGGGGACCCCAGATAAGGGGGATCTGGTCTGCTCTGTGCAATGGTTTTACAAAGCAGGTAAGTATAACATTTTTATACAAAATGCGTATATGGCAAGCTATACATTTACATAAATATAAATAAAGGTTAAAGGTCTCTGTAAATAAAAAACCTTTATAAATGACACTTCTGCCTGATTTTGATCACCTGGAGGAGTGGAAGACACGAACATTCATTCCGGGCAATAAAAAAGGTCAGAATCTGCCCAAAAGTCAGTTATCAGGATCGGATTCTTTGAGGTGTTTTGGCCTTGAAGTATCAAGTATTATTACCGTGCTCAGTCTTTTCAGTTACAGGAGAATTTAAACATGTAAAAACAATGTAAGATGATACATATTCTTGATCGCCTGCAGATTTTTTTAAGTTTGCCCACTTACAAAAAAATGAAGGGTCTATAATTGGTATCATAGGTGTATTTGATAAATGATAGAGACAGAATATCAACGAAAAATCCAGAAAAAAACACATGATACAAATGTTATAAATTGAACTGCAGTTCAAGAAGTAAAATAAGTATTTCATCCCCAAGCAAAACATAACTTAGTACTTGGTGGAGAAACCCTTGTTGGCAAGCACAGAGGTCAGACGTTTCTTTTAGTTGATGACCAGGTTTGCAGACATCTCAGGAGGGATTTTGGTCCACTCTTCTTATTTTTGTCCACTCTACATATACTGACATAAACGGCAGATATTTTCTGATCTGATTTTGGAGGCCTGAGCTGCACAAAAAACACCATCCAAACAGTTGTCCAGATCTTCTTCTGTCTATGGGTATCCTAGGAGGTGTTAGGTTTACCTATTATGATCTTCTTCCTTAAAGTAATAGTTGCCCTTCAGATCTGCTGCTATACTTCCTTAAAATACCATAACACAACATTGCCAAAGGCAAATTGTTAAAAGAACAAGGTCACACAACTTTTGTTCACTTCAGAAGTTTTGAAGGTGCTGTCAGTACGCTGTAAACAAAATACATATTTTCAAAGAGAGGCAGAGCATAGGAACAAAAGAAACGGTATAGTCCTCCGTCACTTGTGTTTTTGGGTGCAAAACATGTAATGCCCTGTACACACGACCGGTTTTGCCGTCGGAATAAACTCCGAAGGTTTCTCCGACGGAATTCCGCTCAAGCGGTCTTGCCTACACACGGTCACACCAAAGTCCGACCGTCCAGAACGCGGTGACGTACAACGTCGCCGTCGTACGTGTTGTAACCAATAGCTTCTGTCTCATGCTTGCTTCAGAGCATGCGTTGTTTTTGGTTTGTCGGAACAGCATACAGACGAGCGGGTTTCCCGATAGGAATTGGTTCCGTTGGAAATATTTAGAACATGTTCCATTTGTAGGTCTGTCGGAATTTTCGAAAAAAAAAAAGTCAGATGAGGCCTACACATGATCAGAATACACGATGAAAAGCTTCCGTCTGACTTTTTCTGTCAGACATTCCGCTCGTGTGTACGCGGCATAAGAGGAACTGAAAGATAAAAGCATCTGTTGCCTAATTTATTACAACACATTGTTAGATTTCTCATACTGACAGTGCTTATACGTCATATGTAACAGTTGATACGTGTTATTAAAATGTGACACCGGGTCCATTGAATCCTTCTAGCGGCTAATCTATATAATTCTAAAGCCCAGTTTGTACACAATACGTCAGAGTCGACAGTACTAAAAGGTGTGAGTCACAAAAATGATTTTTATTTATTTACTGTTATGTATCGCATTGACACTGGACCACGCCATCCTTATTATTATTATTATTATTATTATTATGTACACTGGACGTTTCTCAACCTCTTCTGAATGCCGGAACATCACAGCTAGTAATCCACGTTTAAAAACCTGTGTTTAGCAGCAATTACAAGCCGTGTTTAGCGGCGTTTAGCCACGTTTGTGTTCAGAAGAGTTTTCTAAAGATAACCTCAGGAGACCCTCCCAAATTATTAGAAAGCACTAAAAACAGATATTTATTAACTATTTCAGCCATTCTGTGAGAGAACAGTGTGAGTAGCAGCTGAGAAAGCAGTGTGCTTGTAGCTAGCTGTTATTTTTTGGCTGGTTTGTTAATATGGATCCCATGATGAACATGTGTGAGGAAATGCTCCTGATGTTGCTTTTGCTGAGGCTCCAAAGACGTAGAAAATTGCGTGAGAGGACCAGAGTTCGTCACTACTGGACAAATCTATTGATGGCTCAACGCATGTCCACAGGATACTTTTCTAATATATATGTTCAGCTGCGTAATTACCCAGAGAAATCTTTAAATTTTACGCGCATGTCAATTGCCACCTTTGACCTTCTCTTGGAAAAGGTTAGACCCCGTCTAGTTCACATGGACACCAACATGAGGAAAAACGTGCCACCAGAGGAACGTCTGTTGGTGACCCTCAACTTCAGCGTCAAGTAATGCAAGTTGTGTATTGTACAGCATAATTGGCTGATGAGGGAATATCAGATCAAGCTTGCAGGCAGTGATAATTGAGTTTTTGGGTGTGTTTTTAGCATTTTCCAGGCTGAAAAGTAATAAATAAATTGTTTCTTTTTAAAAACGCTTCTAGACCAAAACGCGCCTAAACACGTCTGGCGCTTGAAATGCCTCTAAACTCAACTGCCTGGAAACGACTATAAACAAACCTGTGTACATGTACTGGTAAGATAACATAGAGGAGAGTTCAGGGGTAGTTGAAAAAAAATGCCCAACTGCTCCTAAACATCCGTTTACCATCAGCCGTGTACATGAGGCCTAATTCTGATTCTGTGGGCAGCACAGTGGCTAAGTATTTAGCACTTCCACCTGGCAGCACTAGGGTCATTGGTTTGAATTCCAACCACGACACTACCTGTCTGTAGTTTGCATGTTCTCCCTGTGCCCACGTGGTTTTTCCTCTGGATACTCCGCTTTCCTCCCACACACCAAAAGACATGCTGGTAGGTTAATTGGCTCCTGTCTAAATTGGCCCTAGTATGTGTATGTATGAATGTGAGTTAAGGACCTTAGATTGTAAGCTCCTTGAGGGCAAGGACTGATGTAAATGTACAAAATATATATGTAAAGCACTGCGTACATGGTTGCTACTATATAAATACCTGTAATAAATAAATATATTTTTTTGGGATGTTGGCAAAGGGTATTCCAAATCTGTAATTTACCAAATTATGTATATGCTACAGTGCCTTGAAAAAGTATTCATACCCCTTGAAATGTTCCACATTTTGTCATGTTACAACCAAAAACGTAAATGTATTTTTTCGGGATTTTATGTGATAGACCAACACAAAGTGGCACATAATTGTAAAGTGTAAGGAAAGTGATAAATGGTTTTTTAAAATTTTTTACAAATAAATATCTGAAAAGCGTGGCATGCATTTGTATTCAGCCCCCTTTACTCTGACACCCCGAACAAAACGAAAATCTAGTGGAACCAATTGCCTTCAGAAGTCACCTAATTAGTAAATAGAGTCCATCTGTGTGTAATATAATCTCAGCATAAATACAGCTGTTCTGTGAAGCCCTCAGACGTTTGTTAGAGAACCTTACTGAACAAACAGCATCATGAAGGCCAGACAGATCAGGGATAAAGTTGTGGAGAAGTTTAAAGCAGGGTTAGTTTATAAAAAAAAATATCCCAATCTTTAAACATCTCACAGAGCACTGTTCAATCCATCATCCAAAAATGGAAACAGTATGTTACACCTGCAAACCTACCAAGACATGGCCATCCACCTAACCGACAGGCCGGGCAAGGAGAGCATTAATCAAAGAAGCAGCCAAGAGGCCCATGGTAACTCTGGAGGAGCTGCAGAGATCCACAGATCAGGTGGGAGAATCTGTCCACAGCACAACTATTAGTCGTGCTCTCCACAAATCTGGGCTTTATGGAAGAGTGGCAAGAAGAAAGCCATTGTTGAAAAAAAGCCATAAGAAGTCCTGTTTGCAGGTTGTGAGAAGCCATGTGGGGGATACAGCAAACATGTGGAAGAAGGTGCTCTGGTCAGATGAGACCAAAATTGAACTTTTTGGCCTAAAAGCAAAACACTATGTGTGGTGGAAAACAAACACTGCACATCACCCTGAACACACCATCCTCCCCGTGAAACATGATTGTTGCAGCATCATGCTGTGGGGATGCTTTTTTTCAGCACGGACAGGGAAGCTGGCCAGAGTTAATGGGAAGATGGATGGAGCCAAATACAAAGCAATCTTAGAAGAAAACCTGTTATGCCCCGTACACACGATCGGACATTCAGACAACAAAATCCTAGGATTTTTTCCGACGGATGTTGGCTCAAACTTGTTTTGCATACACACGGTCACACAATAGCCAATAGCTTTCGTCTCTTCATTTATTCTGAGCATGCGTGGCATTTTGTGCGTCGGATTTGTGTACACGCGATCGTAATTTCCGACAACGGATTTTGTTGTCGGAAAATTTTATAGCAAGCTCTCAAGCTTTGTGTGTCAGAAATTCCGATGGAAAATGTGTGATGGAGCCTACACACGATCGGAATTTCCGACAAGGTCCCCGCTAGCGGGCGAATACCAACGGTAAAGCACCGCTTACAGTAGCGGCGCTTTACCGCCGACGCCACCCCCGCCCCAGTGTGAAAGGGGCCTAATTGTAGCCACTTCCCAATTATCTTGTAAGCAGCCAGACTTGCATGTTTTTTCTGAAAATGTCATTCCATTATTAATTCTTTACATTTTTCTGACTTCATTTTCTCTTCACCAATTGGCTGCTGACAAGCTCTTCCCACTATGCAGGACCCCCGCCCACTACGTACCACCCAGTAAGGGGTATAGCTCTAGCTCTTCCCACTATATACCACCCCCGCCCACTACGTACCACCCAGTAAGGGTCTATAGCTGTAATGCTGCTGTAAAATAGAGACATAATTTAATATATAATTTCACAACTTTACTTGATTTTAGAAATATAAATCTGACTTTATTTGCATGACTACACAACAACTAAAACGTTTTTATAGGAATGTTGGTAATCCCCTGAACTTTCCTATGCTGATTGATGCTAAACATAACTGGACATATTTAGTAACCAGTGCAAGGAGGAAATCACTTAATCACGCAAAGAGCAATAATGCCCAGTGACCAATTAGAATTCACTTTACTGAGTCATACCAGGTGGATGCTGACGGGCTGCTATTGGTACTTCAATTTTACTGAATAAGTCAGAAAACGTCTTGTGTCTGCGAGAGAACTGGCTGTGCTAATAAATAAAAATATCTGGTTTCAGTGAAAAACACAAAAAGCTCTTTCTCTGGGCTTTCATGCATGAGGCCCGTTAACACATAACTGCTATATAAGAAAGTCCAAATTTCCAATACAAGGGAAATCCGAAGACATCTTTATTTTGTTACAGAAGACAGCTGTGGTAATACACTTTTTCTTGAACATGTGTAGAAATTTCTGAAAGAATCTTTGAACTAAAATACTTAAAAGCTAATACTAAATTTTAATGTAATGCTTGTAGATTTCTTCATATACAATGCCTTGCAAAAGTATTCATACCACTTGAAATGTTCCACATTTTGTCATATTACAACCAAAAACGTAAATTTATTTTTTTGGGATTTTATGTGATAGACCAACATAAAGTTGTACATAATTGTGAAGTGGAAGGAAAATGTTAAATGGTTTTCAAAATGTTTTACAAATATGTGAAAAGTGTGGTGTACATTTGTATTCCTCCCCCCTGAGTCAATACTTTGTAGAACCACCTTTCACTGCAATTACAGCTACAAGTCTTTTTGGGGATGTCTCTACCAGCTTTGCACATCTAGGTGTCCTTTTATGAAAGTGCGGTAAAATACCGCTTTTCAGTTCTCAGGCATTCTCAGAGGAGATCGCTCTCTTCTGAGTGCCTGTTTATGAAAGTGTGTAGATCGCTTCTCATGTTGAGTTGAGGAGCGATCTACAAACGCCGGGAACTCCTGAGAATGGCTCCTCTCACTGTATTCTCGTGTGATGTAGCGGGATTACAGTATGAGGAACCATAAAATACAAAAGTTTAACACAAATCAGCACACATTATTCCCCAACATATTAATAAAATAATAAAGATAAATTCCCCCTACACAATATACATTAACCTAATTATAAAAAAACATTGTTTTTATCAATATTTAAAGATCATACATGTCCCTATTTAAATGTGAATGGTGTATAGTAAATGAATGTAATGCACATATGTAATGCAGCTATACACCATTCATATAAATGCAAAATACATTTATAATCATTAAAAAAATAATTTTAATAAAGTATACAAGTATAAATATTTATTAATAAATTAAAATAAAATATATTTCATTATAGATAAACATAAAAATTGATAAACTGGTGCGATGCGAGAACACTGCGAATCCACTGCGGGTTCCCGCATCGCACCGACTCGCATGTCAGTTCACACTGCCATATGCGAATCGCTGGGGAGTGTCAATACATTGTTAAGGACACCCCCAGATCAGCTTGCATATCGCACTGCGAACTGACAGTTCGGACATGAATCGGATCGCATATGTGTGAACACACATGCGATCCGATTCTGGTCCGAACAGAAAAAAGGGTCCTGTGCGTGTTTGCACCGAATGCGGTGCGATATCAGCCATACTATCTGTACAGCTGATATCGCACCGCACAGACATCGCATGTAATGTGAATGGCAGTGTGCTGCAAATAACATGCGATGCCTGTGCGATGTCCGGCATCGCGCAAGTGTGAACTGGGCCTAAAAGTTAACACCCCCAAATCAGTTCACATATCGCAGTGCGATCTGCAAACTCGGACAGTAATCGAATCGCATGGGTGTGAACACCCATGCAATCCGATTCTGCTGTGGACCAATAAAAGGGTCCTGTAAGAGTTTGGTCCGAGGGCAATGCAAATTTAGCAATACTATCTGTATGGCTGAAATCGCATCGCACAGAGATCGGATGTGATTTTGCACTGCGGTGCGAATCACATCCGATCTCGGACACCGCAGCAGTGGGAACTGGCCCTAAATCATATTGCATTTGCACCAAAATGGTACAGGACCCTTTATTTGGTCCGCACTGGAATCGGATCGCATGGGTGTGAACACCCATGCGATCCGATTCCTGCACCATTACATAGTTCGCACTGCGATCTGTGAAATGATCTGGGGGTGTCATTAACTTTACATTGACACCCGCAGTGGTGCGCAGATGTCAATGTAGGTGCGATGTGAAAACCCGCACAGGAATCACACTGGTTCACGCATCGCACAAGTGTGAACCCAGCCAGAGACGTGAACAGCTAAAAAAAAAAAATATATATATATATATATATATATAGCTATATATAGATACATATATATATATATATATATATATATATATATATATATATATATATATATATATATATATATATAGCTATATATATATATATATAGATGTATATTTATATATATATATATATATATATATATATATATATATATACATATACATACATATATATATATATATATATATATATATATATATATACATATACACACTATAAATTCCTATCCTGCTGGTTTTGGGGTGTGTAATGGTGGGGAAGGTGTGCTCTGACTGTTTGGTGAAAGAAAGAAGTCAAAAGACTTCTTTCTTTCTCCAGAATATCAGCCAGTTTCAGGCTTCTCACTCTGATTCTCCACTTCTGAAATGGTGAATCAGAAAGTGAGAATTCTGTCACAGATCGCCAGTGAGGTGTGGAGATCGCACCTTCATAAACTGGCCGTTTCTGTGAATTCTCACTGTGCTGAGATAATCAGCGGAGAACATGTTCTCCGCTGATTATCTCAGTTTCATAAACTGGTAAAGCGCTGAGATCAGCGGTGAGACTCGGGATCGCCGCTGATCTCAGTTTCATAAAAGGACACCCTAGAGAGTGAACTTTTTTTCCCATTCTTCTTTGCAAAATAGCTCAAACTCTGTCAAATTGGATGGAGAGCGTCTGTGAACAGCAATTTTCAAGTCTTGCTAGAGTTTCTCAATTGGATTTAGGTCTGGACTTTGACTGGGCCATTCTAACACATGAATATGCTTTGATCTAAACCATTCCATTGTAGCTCTGGTTGTATGTTTAGGGTCATCCTGCGGGAAGGTGAACCTCTGCCCCAGTCTCAAGTCTTTTGCAGACTCTAATGCCCCGTACACACGATCGGACTTTGTTCGGACATTCCGACAACAAAATCCTAGGATTTTTTTCCGACGGATGTTGGCTCAAACTTGTCTTGCATACACACGGTCACACAAAGTTGTCGGAAAATCCGATCATACTGAACGCGGTGACGTAAAACACGTACGTCGGGACTATAAACGGGGCAGTGGCCAATAGCTTTCATCTCTTTATTTATTCTGAGCATGCGTGGCACTTTGTCCATCGGATTTGTGTACACACGATCGGAATTTCCGACAACAGATTTTGTTGTCGGAAAATTTTATATCCTGCTCTCAAACTTTGTGTGTCGGAAAATCTGATGGAAAATGTGTGATGGAGCCTACACACCGACAACAAGGTCCTATCACACATTTTCCGTCGGAAAATCCGACCGTGTGTACGGGGCATAACAGGTTTTCTTCTAAGATTGCCCTGTATTTGGCTCCATCCATCTTCCCATCAACTCTGACCATCTTCCCTGTCCCTGCTGAAGAAAAGCATCCCCACAACATGATGCTGCCACCACCGTGTTTCATGGTGTGTTCAGGGTATTGTGCAGTGTTCGTTTTTCGCCACACATACTGTAGCATTTTGCTTTTTGCCCTGAAGGTTTAATTTTGGTCTCATCTGACCAGAGCACCTTCTTCCACATGTTTGCTGTGTCCCCCACATGGCTTCTCGCAAACTGAAAACGGGACTTCTAATGACTTTCTTTCAACAATGGCTTTCTTCTTGCCATAGTTCCATAAAGTCCAGATTTGTGGAGTGCATGACTAATAGTTGTCCTGTGGATAGATTCTTCCACCTGAGCTGTGGATCTCTGCAGCTCCTCCAGAGTTACCATGGGCCTCTTGGCTGCTTTTCTGATTAATGCTCTTCTTGCCCAGCCTGTCAATTTAGGTGGACGGCCATGTCTTGGTAGGTTAGCAGTTGCCATACTCTTTCCGTTTTCGGATGATAGATTGAACAGTGCTCTGTGAGATGTTCAAAGCTTGGTATATTTTTTTTATGACCTAACCCTGCTTTAAACTTCTCCACAACTTTATCCCTGACCTGTCTGGTGTGTTCCTTGGCCTTCATGATGCTGTTTGTTCACTAAGGTTCTCTAACAAACCTCTGAGGGCCTCACAGTACAGCTGTATTTATATTGAGATTAAATTACATACAGGTGGACTTGATTTACTAATTAGGTGACTTCTGAAGGTAATGGGTTCCACTAGATTTTAGTTAGGAGTACCAGAGTCTAGGGATTCAATACAAATGCACACCACACTTTTCAGATATTTATTTGTAATACATTTGAGAACCATTTATCATTTTCCTTCCACTTCACAATTATGTGCCAATTTGTTTTGGTATATCTTATAAAATCCCAATAAAATACATTTACATTTTGGTTGTAACATGACAAAATGTGGAACATTTCAAGGGGTATGAATACTCCAATAAAGTGAATAAGTGCATTCAAAATTACAATCCTTTCTCTTCACAATCAAGCTTCACAATTTTTTGGTTTCATTTATGTTAGACTTTATTCACGGTGCTACATCTTTTGTACTAGTTTGTATAAATTGTTGTTCTTTATTATGTGGAGAGCCAAAAAGTAATATGAAAATTTTTTAATATGAATATGTTTTATTTCCCTTGTCAGTCAGCAGGTGGAGCTTTTAAGCTTCTTTTTACATTTCCCCCTGTCCCATTGGCTCTTTGTTGTAAAAATCCTGACTGCAGAGCTCAAGATGAAATTTACCGAGGTGAAAGCAGTGACTTTTCCTCCCTTATCCAAGATTTTAATTAGAGGTATCGTCCTTGAGGGCCGGTTCACACTTCTGCTATGCTGGAACCCTGCAAATCCACTGCGGGTTCCTGCTTTGCACGTTTATCGGCGGCAGTTCACATGCGCCCTATGCGAACTGCTGGGAGTGTCAGGTAAACGTTAATGACACCCCCAAATCAGTTTGTGTATTGCAGTGCGATCTGCAAACTCGGACAGGAATCAGGTCACATGGGTGTGAACACCCATGCGATCCGATTCTGCTGCGGACAAAAAAGAAAGGGTCCTGTGCAAGTTTGATGCAAATTCAGCCATACGATCTTTATGGCTGAAATTGCATCGCACAGAGATCGCATGTGATTTTCACATGTGCGGTGCGAATCACATCCGATCTCTGACATCGCACCAGTGTGAACCGGCCCTAAATAACGATAACCACTGCTGTGTTCTCTCTTTAGATAACCTGTAGTGTTCCTTTGTTATGTATGTTATGTTCTGTAAGATGCTAGTCAAAAACTTTTCATTTTTGTCTTGGATTGAGAAGGAAATGGTAAGAACCTTCCTCAGCTTTTCATTGATGCCCATGTCCCTACTGGGTAGATCCATTCTCGCTATTTGTCTTGGTAACAATTGTTGGTGGGAAATCTATCAGAATGAATAAGGACAGCAAATGAGTGGAAATCGCTCTAAAGTGATGGGAAATGACCTCTTAGACAGTTGGAACTGGAACCAAGTGCCAACTGTCTAAGAGGTAATTTCCCATCACTTTGGAGTGATTTCCACTCATTTCCTGTTATTACTCATCCTATATAGACCAGTGGCGGCTGTTACTTAATATTTTGGCGGGGGGGGAATATCCCCCACCCAGGGAGACAGACGGCGGCGATCAGTGGCTTTACCTTAGGAGGCCGTTGCTTCTCCCTGGCCAATCAGGTCTCAGGCCCCACTTCCTGATTGACCAGGAGGAGAATCAGGCAATCAATAGCAAATATTAATTTACTATTGTCACACAACTGGATGGGCTCAGGGCACAGTGCTCTGCACCCCAAGCCTGCCATTTTTTAAAGCCAATTAGAGCCTCAGGCGCTAATGAGGCCGTAATGGACAGGCTGCCACTGATATAGACCCATATGTCATCTCCAGATGGCTTGGAATAAGGTCTATCTAGCACCCCAGGGTTTGGGATAGGAACTATCTTCGGTCCCCCTCCACAAACTAAAAAAAAAAAACTCCAGTAGAGGTTCACATTCTGTTGGATGGACATATTCCTATTTTCTTGGGCCTGCAGCCTGACCAGTAAGAGCTTCATTTCCATTGATCCCTACTTTGTTTTCTACCTGGCACGTAATTAAAACAGGAAATCCATTTTTAGAAATTTGCAGTTGTAAACATTTCTATCTGTGGCGTAAAACAGACAGAGAGCTAGCCAGGAAGTTTATGTTCTCTTTATGATTTGCTGTAACCAACAAATTGACTGATTCGTTTTTTGTGTCTATTATGTGTTTGTGTATGTATGCCATAAGCTTAGAAGTATGTGTTATAAAAAAGAAAATTAATTTACCACCAATATAATTTCTCTTATATTATGGATAATAGTATTTGGTTACAATTGGTTTAATGCAATCTAGTTACGCTCCATATTTGTTAACTAAAAGGATTCCTAACTGTAATCTATGCTTTCAGTGTATATAACAGAATTGGGCCTCGTATTTGTGATCCCTGTGTTCTCTACATGATAATGTGTTCTTATTGGTGCAAGACTGAAGATACAGCAAGTAAGACACGGAGGTTGATTTACTAAAACTGGAGAGTGCAAAATCTGGTGCAGCTCTGCAGAGAAACCAATCGGCTTCCAGTTTTTTTTTTTTTGTCAAAGCTTCATTGAACAAGCTGAAGTTAGAAGCTGATTGGATACCATGCACAGCTGCACCAGATTTTTTTGCACGCTCCAGTCTTAGTAAATCAACCCCATGGAGTACTTCCATGGTGTACTGCTTACTCTCACCCAGTATAGGAATTTCAGTGCCTGATTTATTTTTGAAACATTTTGTTTTTACTTTTCTATATATAAAAAAAAACACAGTCTGTAGATTTTTTTTAAACTTTATTGTTAACTAATTTAAAATAATAGTGATTTTAAAAAAATGAAGGTCGGTTATTTTGCACTCTCCAGTCTTAGTAAATCAACCCCGCGGTGTACTGCTTAAATCTCACCCAGTATAGGGGTTTCAGTAATTTATTTGTGAAACATTTTGTTTTTAGTTTTCTATTAAAAAACACATTCTGTATAATTTCTTTAAATAATTTAAAATAATAGTAATTAAAAAAAAAAGTGAAGGTCTGTAATTAAACTCTTTCTGATGGTAAGTTTATGTTTAAAAGAGAAGTATGGCTTTCTTTTTTTTCTCCCATTTATATTTACTTAGGTGGATGCAGCATGGGCCTGATGCTGCATCTGACCCCCGGCGCCTCAGCACTGAAAACCGAGCGACAGAACATCGGTTTTCAGGGCTCGTGAGCAGAGAGCTGTAGACTGTCACTTTTCTCCCTCCTCGTTCACAGCGATGGGCTGTGGAGGGGCGGGGGCGGCCCTCTCAGGCTCTTAGTGGCTCGCTGAGAGGTTGAGACAGGAGTCAGTCCAGGCACCTGGTGGATCCAGACTCCCATTGTCGGGATGACATGGTGCCTGGACTGATATCCGTGACATGGTCACAGGAGTGCAAAACGAACTGTACTCCTGTGATCCATATGAGAAGTACAGCCAAACGAGCTTTGGCTGGACTTCTCCTTCAATGTTTTAGTAAAATTGCATTTTTTTTTTTTTTTTTTTGCAAGTTGCTATGTCCCCCATCTACCCATAAATTGGATAGTCTTCTCAGATCAAAGGAATCTGTAAAGTATTTTAAGAAGCTCTTCTTTATTCCTGTATAATAATAATGATAATTAAAATTTCAAAAAATTTCTTTACATATCACTCAGTGTCACCACATTTAGAGTCAGAATTCAGAAAATGATTCTGTTCTTTTTGCAGAAAAGCAGATTTTTGGTACATAAAATGCATCGCTTAGATTTTTATCTTTATCACAAAGTCAAGTTTATTTTTTCTCACCCCAAGCTTCTTGGTGGCATTTTCAAATTAAGTTGATGTGTTTCGCAGGAACTGATTAAAACCATTTGACTGACTTAGTGGCTTTTGTTTTCTTATGAACATTTTCACAGGTCGTATGTATGGTGTCCTGTCAAAAAGAGAAGGTCGTGTCCTATTGGAGGAGATGAAAGAAGGAACAGACATGTTCATTATCAAGGCTGTGCTGCCCGTGGCCGAAAGCTTTGGCTTTGCTGATGAAATAAGAAAAAGGACAAGTGGCCTGGCCAGCCCCCAGCTGGTGTTCAGTCACTGGGAGGTAAACAAATTATTCCTTCTCAATAGTCACTAGATCAAATGGGACCAGAACTGAATGCTTTGCAGATGGAGACCTGTATATGCCTTCCTTGACAGCAGATGAGGAAAGTTATAAAATATTCTGTCTGCCTCAGCAGAAAATCACCCAAATGAACTAATGAATTTTAACAGGGGAGTGTAGACTTTTTATATCCACTGTAAGTACCTACGTCCTGGAGTCATTACAAAAGAAATATTTTATTAGAGTCTGTTGTGGCCTTTAATGGTACTGTACAAGGACATCAATGCATAGATAGTCTAAAAAGATTTTTTTTTTACAATAGTTTGATAAAACATACACAATAATTGTGGCACAGTATGACAGTAAAACCACTCTCTAGCAGGAGACTAATACTCATGATCTATCACATGACGCATATCCATATTGTCTTGACATGTTTCATGGTAATGTCCGCTTCTTCAGGAATGTTTTAGAGAGCAAATTTATCTATAAAAAAACAATAGGTATAACAAATGTCATGGAAAATTGGTATGTTTGGATATAAGGATCCAGAAAGTGCTGTATACTATCTTACCCTTCACCCATGGAGTGACTATATGAGTAGTACGTGGAACATGTCTGTTCCAGCGAGTATGGGAGCAGTATAACATGGGGCATATAACTTCCATCCAGGGATACAAAAAGTTTGCGTTGAGCTACACATCGTATCAAATGTTCGAGATCTCTGTCAGGTGAGGTGACACACGTTCCTTAGTTGATAAATTGGTGGCGCAATCGTCACACAGATAAAGACAAATCTAAAACAATAGAGTATACACTTGAGGGAGACTATAAGGGTTGTAAAGGCTGTGACTATATAGAACTATATGTAGGCACAAAAACATGATACGCTGTGTAGCTCAACGCAAACTTGAGGCAACACTGATCTGTGGGTCTCACTTTTGGGGTTTCTTATATAATTTTTTGTATCCCTAGCCCGAGTTATAGTGCTCCCATACTTGCCGGGACAGACGTGTTCCACAGTGGTACTCATATAGTCACTCCATGGGTGAAGAGTAAGATTGTATACAGCTCTGCCTGGATCCTTATGTCCAAACATACCAATTTTCTATGACATTTGTTATGACTATTGTTGTTTTTTTTTATAGAGAAGTTTGCTCTCTAAAACTCTCCTGAAGAAGCAGACAATACCGCAAATCATGTTGAGAAAAAATGGATATACGTTGTGATAGATCATGGGTATTAGCCTCCTGCTATCTCGCTATTATTATCCATTTAATAGAGAGCGGTTTTAATGCTATATTGTGGCACAATTTGTGTATATGTTTTATCAAACTATTGTAATAAGAATATTTTTTTAGACTATGCGTTGATGTCCTTGTACAGTGACTTTGAAAAGTTGATATTTGGATTTTGTGGGCTCCTACCCTGTTTCCCCGAAAATAAGACCTAGCATGATTGACGGTGATGGCTGCAATATAAGCCCTACCCCCAAATAAGCCCTACCCTGTTTCCCGAAAATAAGCCCTACCCTGAAAAAAAGACCTACAAGGACTTTAAACTAGGGCTTATTTGGGGGGTAGGGCTTATCCTGCAGCCATCACCGACAATCACGCTAGGTCTTATTTTCGGAGAAACAGGGTATAGCCATAAGTGTATGCCTGGTCTGCTGCTGTTGCTGGCACACAGGGAGATGTAGAGAAGAGAAGGGGCCGGTAAATGTCATGTGTTTACTATGCTTCAGTTTGTGAATGGACAGGAAGCTGCTCAGCACAGAGCACCATTCATTCACTATCCAGTGCAGTTGAGGCTGCAGAGAATGAAACTGGGAAATCACTGTCCTCAGTCTCTTCCTCTGTATCAAAAATGAGACATCAGGGGCCTCTTTAGGCTGGATTCACACTGGAGAACACAGCGTTTCACAGCAGGAGTCCGGTGCGACTCCATTCACCGTTCCAGGTCTGATTTCAGCCTGAATTTTTGGCTGAATTCGGACCTGAAACGGACCAAAAGATGCACAGGACCCCTGTGCAATTCGCACCGGAGCCGCTGCCGAGATGTGTGAACTGGCTCCTTAGAGAACCGGTCACAATCTCCTGCTATGCGAATTGGATGTGGGGAAACCCGCATCTAATTCGCAATAGTGTGAACCTAGCCTTAGACCCCTGATATTTCACCTCAATAGGGCTTGGTAAAAAAAATATTATTGAAGAAATAATATTGTAAAAAATAATTAAAAAATAACAATAAAAATACAAGAACTGCTGACACCATCCACTGCCCTACTGACACAGTCTATTGCTCTACTGACTGACACCATCCACTGTCCTACTGACACCATCCATGTTTTAATACATTTTAAAATGTCTGTAGATGTTTATTTAGAAGTGTGTGTGTATATATCTGTGTATATACACATGCACACACATGTGTTTGAGCTTTGGGGTGCACACCCTTATGCATTGGGCTGCGCCCACCTATGCCTATAGCTGAAGGGTTTGTAAGGAATTATTAAATAGAAACTTAATGTCACCTTACCCCTTACATTACCTTGTAATGACATAGCAGCTGGCCAACGGAACCACAGCACCCAGCAGGGGAATAGGTATCTGACACACCCAGAAGGGTTGGATACCATTTGTGCCCATAGCTCTTCAAGAGCGCACAATTGTAACATGCTGCCTGGAGAAAAGGTAAATGTAAACTATCTCTTTTGTAGGGTTTTTTTTTTTGACTGGGCACAGGGTTACATAAAAAAATAGGGGAACACGCAAAAAATTGAGTGAACTCAGATGCGCCTCCTGCGAACAAGCCCTCAGACTGGTGTGCCCCTGGATTGTTTGAGATTCTAAAGGGTGCCTTGGCTGAAAAAGGGTTGAAAAACGCTGCATTAGATAGATGCACTTGTAACTTTACAGGGAGAGGTAACAATTATTCGGCATGGTAAGCAATCAGATATAACATTTCATTTTGTAAGCAAGGAAGATATCTTGAATCCTTTACACTGCAAAATTTCTCATTCTGTTATTTCATTGTTTCATCACATGGGTAAGGCTTTTTGTATGGCGCTTTGCCTAAATGAAACCCAGTGAGTAACCCGCAGGAGCCATACACAGTGAAAATGATCAGAGGCAGTAAAATCATGGCTTGTGATGGTTGTGTTTTACTATACTCCATTAATCAGATTATGGAATATACCCTCCGAACTCTGAGATTTTCTTTGGTACCTGGTTTGTGAATTTATTGGCCTGGATATAGCGTTGCTTCTAATAATTTGCTCTTACAATGATTCACGGTTTTAAAAAGAATCTCGGAGAAGTGTGTTTTCCTGGGTTTTGTTCTCATTTAGATAACAGCTGATCCTGCCTAGCAGGCACACCCTGCTCCCATGCCAGATGTTAGGTGTCTGTCTGGGGCTGCATAGAATTTCAGGAGTGAAAATAACATTGAGATTTTAAGACACATTAGAGCCCAGTGGGAGCTTTGATAGATTTGGAAGGAATGGAATGTAAGGAAAAACATAAGCAGCATATTAGATGAAGCATGTGGCTTGATACTCTTCTCTTGTGTTTTCTTGCTAAGTTTTTTCATTTCCAGCTGCCTGTCATTTGTTGACCTTAAAGTTAAAGAGTTTGTTTTTGTTCCATTTTTTTAATATCCTGTTTACTGTTCGGTTTTGTTGATTGTGTGATATGATGACAAAGGAGGAAAGAAATACATTTGATGTAAATTTTTTAATTTGGATTAGATTAATCAGACCTTTATTAGTATGTATATGGGATCCATGATGGGAGTCTTGCATCAGCCATTGAAAACCATGTAATGACAAAAGCACTGGACTTGGTGATGTATGGCTAATGCCCTGTACACATGATCAGAAATTCCTTTAGAAAAAACTTGGATGTTTTTTTCTGACGGAATTCCACTCAAGCTTGCCTTGCATACACACGGTCACACAAAAGTTCTCTGAACTTTCGACCGTCGAGAACGCGGTGACGTACAACACTGCGACGAGCCGAGAAAATTAAGTTCAATGCTTCCGAGCATGCGTCGAATTGTTTCTGAGCATGCGTGATTTTTTGCACGTCCGAATTGCATACAGACGAACGCACTTTCGGATAGGAACTTTTTCCGACCGAAAAATAGAAGAACAAAATAGAGAACCTGCTCTCAATCTTTTGCTGGCTGGAATTCTGGCAGCAAAAGTCCAATGGATCATACACACGGTCGCATTTTCTGACCAAAAGCTCACATCCGACTTTTGCTGGCGGAATTTCTGATCGTGTGTACGGGGCATTAGATTGAAATCCTTGTGCAGTTTCCAACTAAAGACTGAAGTCAAGTTTATTTCCAGGAGATGGATACTAATGGCATGGGCTTAGTGAATGTAGTGTGTAAATAATGGTAATCACCATTATGTCACATTGGATTTTTGCCAGGGTTTTTGTACGTGAACTATGCAGCTCTCTGCTGGATGTGACGGATTTATATATCCTATTTTTAGCACACGCAGAGGAAGTTTGAGATGATAGGTCTTCAATATGCTCAGCTTATGATTGTGAGCTGGCAGAAAAGGGTTGGGGGGGGGTGGGGTGTATTGAACTTCTATTTTCAGCAGGGTCATATTTACCACTAGTCAAAGTAGGCCTTTCTCTAGACAGCACAGTCAAAGAGGTGGCTTTTCCCAACAAAGTGGTTTTAAAGGCTTAAGGTGTTTTACCTAAATGGATTCTTTGCATATCAAAAACCTTCTGGGTGCTGCTCCCCTCTAGCCCCCCCCTCTCCTTATATTTACCTGAGCCTCATTTAGATCCAGCAATGTGCATGAGTGCAGCGGCTCTCCAGGATTTCTCTCTCCGCATTGGCTCACACAGCATTGAGAGCCATTGGCTCCTGTCAATCAAAGCCTGTGAGCCAATGAGAGAGAGCTGGGGCGGGACTGAGCCCTGCTCCATGTGTTAATGGACACACAGATCATGGCTCAGGAGTGCCCCCATAGCAAGAGGCGTGCTACTGGGGTGACTCGGCAGGGAGAGGTGCCAGGACTGCCAGTATGGGGCCCAAAAAAAGTTGGGGGTCGGGACTGCTCTGTGCAGAACCATTGCACAAAAGCAGGTAAGTATAACATGTTTGCCAATGGGACCAATTAGCCATTTTCCCTCCCCGTGTCATGTGATTTGTTACAAGGTCTCAGGTGTGAATGGGGAGCAGATGTGTTAAAATTTGGTGTTATGGCTCTCACTCTCTCATACTGGCCACTGGAAGTTCAACATGGCACCTCATGGCAAAGAACTCTCTGAGGATCTGAAAAAAAGAATTGTTGCTCTACATAAAGATGGCCTAGGCTATAAGAAGATTACCAAGACCCTGAAATTGAGCTGCAGCATGGTGGCCAAGACCATACAGTGGTTTAATAGGACAGGTTCTACTCAAAACAGGCCTCGCCGTGGTCGACCAAAGAAGTTGAGTGCACGTGCCATCATATCCAGAGGTTGTTTTTGGGATATAGATGTATGAGTGCTGCCAGCATTGCTGTAGAGGGGTGGGGGGGTCAGCCTGTTAGTGCTGGGACCATACGCCGCACACTGCATCAAATTGGTCTGCATGGCTGTCGGCCCAGAAGGAAGCCTCTTCTAAAGATATGATGCATAAGAAAGCCCACAAACAGTTTGCTGAAGACAAACAGACTAAGGACATGGATTACTGGAGCCATGTCCCATGGTCTGATGAGATCAAGATAAACTTATTTGGTTCAGATGGTGTCGAGCATGTTTGGCGGCAACCAGGTGAGGAGTACAAAGACAAGTGTGTCTTGCCTACAGTCAAGCATGGTCTTGGGAGTGTCATGGTCAGGAGCTGCATGAGTGCTGCCCTCACTGGGGAGCTACAGTTCATTGAGGGAACCACGAATGCCAACATATACTGAGGCAGAGCATGATCCCCTCCCTTCAGTGACTGGGCCGCAGGGCAGTATTTCAACATGATAACGACCCCAAACACACCTCCAAAACGACCACTGCCTTGCTAAAGAAGCTGAGGGTAAAGGTGATGGACTGGCCAACAGAAAAAACAAGACAATCCCCGCGCTATCATAAGAAACCCCCCCAAAAAAGCAGCAGTTCAACTGTGGACAAATCACAACAAATAGAAAAAACAACAAAAAAAAACTGCGCTATAAAGTGAAAATGCAAAAAGTCAATAAATGCAGTAAAATCAATATATGCAATGAACACACACATATGCATCCAATGACATCAGATCCTTAGTGTATGGTAGTATGGTAGTAAATGGTAGTAAAGTCCATAGATATAAAAGAGGTAAGAGGAATCCCCTGGTAGTTCTCCGTGGAAGTCAGGTGAGAAAGTGGAAAACGAACACACCCTGCACAGTGATCCTCCACCACCAAATATGTGCGCTTACCAGATGGAAAGCACAATAAGGCACGTCTCAGGACTGTATCCAGGTCAAGCTGTTAAGCAATAAACCACTCCTCCAGATACCGCTATGGATGGTAAGCGTGTAAATGGGTCCCGGTATCCTATCTACGATATCCCTCCGTACAGCGTGGCTCCAACTATACAACAACCCGAATTAACCACATAAGGGTAGAAGAAAGCCAGCCATAGCGTAAATCCGATAGGTATTTTACATCTACATCCAGAAGTATGCTATTGGAAGTTCAGGCCCATATATTAAATTTAGATATAGTCATTTTTAGGTTTATTTTATTTCCCTATTACACAATTTTTCACTGATACCTTGGTTTTGGGTGGCATTCTCTTTCCCCTTATAATATGGCGTTATGCCGTAATTTAATATATTTATAGGTACTTCTTTATTCTATGCTTGCAATGGATTTTTTGGGTGGCATTTTCTTATCTTCCACAAGATGGCGTTATGCCGTGATTCAATATATTCTATAGTTACCTTTTTTATTAGACTGACTTAGTCGCCTTTTACTGTAATCAGGTTGGCATGATCCCATACTATTTCTATCCACGCATGTAATATCTGTGTGGTCTATTTGACTTTTTTGTTCGATATGTAGGGTTTCACTACATGGGTTCTATGACTCCAGTCGTTTTACCTATGTTTTTTTTTTTTTAACCTGGGTATCGAATAAGTGGTCTGGTTACTTCCAGGTTTCATCCCAACAGCTGACTGGCTGTCCATGTTTGACGCCTCCGAGATGTCACAACGGGGCGTGACTTCCTTTGCTTTTTAGTGCGATGTGTCAGAGCGTCGCCCGTTCCCCAGACGACATCAGTGACAGACGAAACGTACGTCGGGAGGTTGACGATCTGACATCACCGCACTCAATTACGAACGGGCGCTCGCTTGCCAGCCGGCGAATACTCCTTTTTACTACCATTTTGTAAGTGTTTTACCTTGTTTTAAATAAAATACATATCGGATTTATGCTATGGCTGCCTTTCTTCTACCCTTATGTGGTTAATTCGGGTTGTTGTATGGTTGAAGCCACGCTGTACGGAGGGATATCGTAGATAGGATACTGGGACCCATTTACACGCTTACCATCCATAGCGGTATCTGGAGGATTGGTTTATTGCTTAACAGCTTGACCTGGATACAGTCCTGAGACGAGCCTTATTGTGCTTTCCATCTGGTAAGCGCATATGTTTGGTGGTGGAGGATCACTGTGCAGGGTGTGTTTGTTTTCCACTTTCTCACCTGACTTCCACGGAGAGCTACCAGGGGATTCCTCTTACCTATTTTATATCTATGGACTTTACTACAATTTTTTACACTAATGATCTGATGTCATTGGATGCATATGTGTGTGTTCATTGCATATATTGATTTTACTGCATTGATGGACTGGCTAAGCCTGTCTCCAGACCTAAACCCTATTGAGCATCTGTGGGGCTTCCTTAAATGGAAGGTGGAGGAGCGCAAGGTCTCTAACATCCACCAGCTCTGTGATGTCGTCATGGAGGAGTGGAAGAGGACTCCAGTGGCAACCTGTAAAGCTCTGGTAAACTCCATGCCCAAGAGGGTTAAGGCAGTGCTGGAAAATAATGGTGCCACACAAAATATTGACACTTTGGGCCGCCCCGCCCAAAAAATGGAGCACCAGCCGCCACTGCTGGACTCTATAACTTTTCTACAGACTAAATAGTATACACTGATTTGGGTTTTTTTCACCGAAGAAATGTAGCAGAATACATGTTGAGCTAAACTTATGAAGAACAATTATTTATTGCAAAATTTTATAAAAGAAACAAAGAAAAACACGTTTTGCTTTCAAAACGTTTCTTTTTTTTTTTTTTAATAAAAAAAAAAAAAAAAAGCCCAGTGGGGATTAAATACCACCAAAAGAAAGCTCTAGTGGTGGGAACAAAATGATAAAAATGTAGTTTGGGTACAGGGTTGCATGACCACGCAATTGTCATTCAAAGTGCGACAGCGCTGAAAGATGAAAATTGGCCTGGGCAGGAAGGGGGTAAAAGTACCGGTAGGCAAGTGGTTAGGTACACCAATGTGAAGGGGCCCTAGGTGTTTGGTGTACCCATAGAGTAGCCATTTTATTTACATCTTCCACCAACTAGCATCTGTACATAGTGGAGCTGTCCTTTAAATTGAAGCACTGGTCAACAATGATCTCTGGTGACTATATAAAATGAGTCTATATAAAGCTGCTCAACTGCAAGAAGCCTGACCGCTATGGGCCATGAATGTCAGCTGTTTGCGGAATTGCCAGTTTAAAGCAAAGTTTAGAGAGAAAATGTAAGCAATGAAGAGTAAGTAAGATCAGAACTCCAAGGTACGGCTGGACATTGTATTATTTTCTAACAAACAGATCATATTTTATACCTAGCACAGTTCTAATAATTCTAAATCATATTGTTATAATATTTTATGCTTCAGTCCATCCTACAAGTCAGGAAAAATTTATGGCCTTGGAGGTTAGCGCTATTCTCTCTGTTTGTTTTTTATATATTAAAATGGATCTCATCTGTCATTTCGAGCAAGTCATTAAATTTGTCCTCTGTGACACTTGACATTTCAAAGACTAATGTATTTCCTTAATAAAATGGTTCACATTGTGTTTGCCAGTCTGTATCCCAAAATGCATTTATCTTCTCTAAGAAATATAGTATATTTTATTGTGTCTTTCAAAGAAAGAACTTTTACTTGTAGCAGACCAGGAAACTGTTGCATGTCTTTGAAAAAGAAAAAAAATTCTTATACCTGCATTATATCAGTCTATCAAAAAAAAAAAAAATCTGCAAAATTGTAAAGCACATCATTTAGGCTTTGTCCCTGAGCAGTCGTAAGGCTAAGCAACTCTTGGCTATGTAATAGTGTTGACAAATGCAGTACGGCTGAAATTCATTTAATTTATCAACTCAATTACAATAGAAAGTCATCCGTGATTTTCTTCTGTACTATCCCGGAAAACCAGGGCTTTGAAATTGATATATAACAGACACAGACATGTGCCAGCCTCACGCAATATATTGTAATATAATCAAGGATCAGGATTAAACTGGGTGTGTTTGGTCAGGCTAGTCATCTTAGACAGACGTTTCTTGAATTTACTGCAAATAATAGATTCTTGTAAATCCTACATTCTTTATTTATATACATGTTATTGTTTAGATCTCAGATCTTTGAAGGTTTGGCAGCATTTTGTCTTTATCTTTTTGGCATGTTGATTGGAGTAATGGGCATCAGCTGTGCAGGGCTTAAACCTCCTATACCAAATTTTGCTAATGTTACTTTTTATCATTCAGCTCCAAAATAAAATGTATAGCAGATAAAACGGTAATGCTACTTGCTGACAGGTTTTGCATTTTTATTTTTTACATTTTTTATTTAATCAGAGGGACAGGACCAACAGGGTCAACATAATGAAAATACATAAAGAAGATACAGAAACAAAACCATATCACATGAGTATAGGTAGTTCTGCACCTCATAACAGTTTGTAATATTACATGAGAGGAGAGGTTAATGACGGTGATGCAATTGATTTCCATATTGTGTATGTAGCACTAACTCTCGGTGGAGCTGCTGGTTTAAGCGGGTCTGTTACCTTCACTCTGCTTCCCTCTGTTTCACCAGCACCGGGTCTAGGGTTTCGTTGAGTTTACTTCTGGACGACACACGCACCAACACTGGAGTACGTTTTCAATTCTTTATTAAACAAACGACTTAGGAAGTAGCAGGAAAGAGGTAGAAAGGAAACTCGCAGAAGAAACTCAAATATTCTCTGAAAGGGTTCTCTTGGCAAAAGGTCTTGGTATAATTCAAATACTATTTGAAATGCGCTCCCCTCATGGGACACACTCCTTGCTCATCTGGATAGGCCTCTCTCACCGGTCTAGCAGCCAGTACACAGCACGAATCAAAGTCTCTGCCACAGACTTGTTTGGAAATAAAATCCGTACGATCCTCTGCCACAGGATGTATAGATTTTCTGTAGTGAAAGTCAGTCGCAGTGCTTGAACCTTTAAGCCAAGCCGGCAACACTATGCTGTATAGTTACTTTTGTATACATCCTCCAACCGAGTCACCAGGCCCCTCTATAGACCAGCATGCGGCGTGATCTCTCCAAGACGGGTCCTCCCCTGGGATCTCCTCGGTTGTCCAGCTTCGTCACACAGGACCGACAGCTCAGGACCATTCCTCAGCCGCGGTGGCAGGCTCCAGACAAGCCTCTGGACCCACCCCTGCGCCCTTGTATCGTGGGCCTCCCGATCGGAGGACCACGAGGTAGCTCCTTAACGCATACCTGTCGGCCAGGAGGGCCAGCAGGTGGCTGTAAAACAAACCCCAAAATATGGCGTCTGTCCCATAAATACCCCCTTCCCAGAATGCAACTCGGAGGACCACCTCCACCGAGCTTGCCTCCGGGACAGAGGAGCATCTATTTGCTTCAACACATTACCTTTCCAACCCTGACCAGTGGTAACAGTGACACCCACCGGTCAGCACGGAAACACCCACAACGTCAGCCAAGCTGGAACAGAGGCAAACTTTTAACCTTCCTAACACACAATTTACTAAATTTACCTAACATGCGGTAGATTGCAAATCTACTAGCGCTACATGTAGTAAGTCAAATCTTCTTGATATATAGTTCTATTAGGCCTAATTTGCACTCCCTTGCCCTACGAGAGCGCGTTTGTGTACATGGTGTGTAGATACAGTGCTGTTCCATGGGCCTTGTCCCTTACCGTTTTCTTTTCATCTGAGTTACTAAGAGTAGGAAGAAATAGCTTAGACAGCAGGTGGGGGGAAAAGGGAATCGGAAGTGGGGAGGAGGAGAAAAGAGGGGGGGAGGGGGGTTCCACGATCATGGATTCACGTATTAGCTAGGTTATAGCATAACCCAGTGAATTTGTCGCAGAGTAGAGATGTGACAGGAGATTTTGTATGATTCAGGCGTCAGTATCGTTTCCCCGGAGGGCCTGGCCCTCTTCCGAGAACACGAATATGTTCCATAGCGTCCAGGTTTTGGAGTACTGGCCCCGTCTATGATGGGCTGTGAGAATGAGGTCCTCCATTTTATTCATGTCTTCAACCTTTCTAAGCCACCGGTCGACTGTCGGTGAGTGTGGGGATTTCCAGTAGAGGGGAATACATGCTTTGGCAGCGTCGAGGAGGTGACGGATTACAGACTTCTTATAAGTGTTTTCCGGGGTCGTGGAAGCATGGAGGAGAAAGTAGGCGGGGTCATCTGGAACAATACGTTCCGTGAATTTCTGTACGATTTGGCGGACATTTCTCCAAAAGTCTAGGATCTTGAGGCATGACCAGAAGATATGTAAGAGAGTTCCTCAGTCCCTCTGGCGCCACCAACATAGGTCGGACGTTGTGGGGAAGAATTTCTGCAGTAGCAACAGGGTTCTGTACCCCATCGTCATAATTTTGTAGTTAGTTTCTTGGATTTTTGTACAGATGGAGGATTTGTGTGTGAATCCGAGGATACGGTGTCGTTGGCTGGGGTTGAACCGATGATTTAGCTCCCGTTCCCACCCAATCAGACCCAGAGGTTGGTACTCCGCTGGGGGCGCAATCAACAGTTTGCAAGTGAGAGAGAGTGTGTGTGGTAGGGCTCCAGTCTCTGTACAGTATTCCTCTAAGGTCGTGAGAGGTTGGCTGGGGTCATTGGGAGGCTGGATGGACCGTAGGAAATGGCGGAGCTGAAGTGCTCTTAAAAAATCTAAGCGGAAAGGGCCTGCTGGGTCTGAAAGATCTGTTACGGTCTTTTAGCATCAATTGGCTCGGAAGTGAGAGGCTTGGAATAGGCCTGAGCTACTAAAATTTTTAAATATCACGTCATGACATCCCGATTCGAACGTGGGTTACCCAGTATAGGGAATAAAGGCGAGTTCCGGGGTGAAAGAGAAGCTTGGGAGAGAAGATGTGTGCAAACTTGTGTAGTGGGGCTGATAAGAGGATGTAGTTTAATATTAGTGGGTAGCGATGTGTAGCACCAGGGCGCCCTATGGAGGGGAATGACACTTTGGGCTTGCTCCATTTGAGGGCATAGTTTGGTTTCCCGGTGTCGGTACCAGTCTATTAGCCTACTCAGGTGTGTTGCATGGTAGTAAGTGCGGATGTCCGGCATCTCCAGGCCTCCATGTTGTTTAGGTGGGGAAAGTATTTTCCTTCTGAGACGTGGTCTTTTGCGGGCCCATATGAATTCTATGCACGTTGATTGTGTTTGTTTAAAGTAACTTGCGGGGATGTGGATAGGTAGGGCCTGAAAGAGATACAGGAATTTAGGCAGAATACTAATTTTAAGTATATTACATTGGCCGAACCATGAGTGGTAACCGTTTTCAGGAGAGGGGTGAAAGTTGATATCGAATAGTTTTGAGAACCACGGGGGGGGGGGGGGGGTGTGAATGTGCCCAAATATTGCAGGGCTGTGTCCGTCCATCTTAATTTGATGTGGCTGGGAGTAAAATGTATAGTCGCGTTTGCTGGGGAGGAAAATACGCCAAGCATCTATCAATTGTGCAGTATGGAGGGATTTAACTACCCACTTGCGTGTGCCTAGAGGAACCGAGGAAGATCCCGATGAAGTATCCTCTGAGGGAACCGGAGGGATGTTGAAGTCTCCCCCAATGATTAGCCGGCCGTCCACAAATTTCAGCAGTTCGAAGTGGCGACTAAGGAAGAGGTCTTGGTGATCATTAGGGACATAGAGGTTCACTAGTGTCACCTTGACGCTTCCAATCATGCTGTTCAAAAATAGATCGCGTCTGTCGGGGTCCGTCTTTAAGGTGTGTCCAGGGTATCCATGCTGACAATAGGATGGATACACCCCGAGACTTGGCTGCCGAGTATGTAGAATTGTATGTCGTGGGGTAAAATTTGTTCTTGAGTATGGGTAGTTTGTCATCTTTAAAGTGTGTTTCCTGTATCCGGATGATGTCTGCTTTAAGACGGTGCATGTCGTGTAGGAGCATCTGTCTTTTTTCCGGGGACGTTAAGTCCTTTCACATTGAGTGAAATTTTTCAAAGTTTATCCATGTTCGTGGGAGCGAGGATAGGGAGTGATAGGGTTAGGGTATGGGAGAGGGGATAGTCAGGAACGAGAGAAAAAGCGAAGAAAGTGGGAGAGCAGAAGGGTAGATAAAGGGTTAGGTGTACCACTAACAAGAAAAAAAGGGAATAGGGGGCTGCTGCTAGGGCAAGCAGCCGCAAGCTAAACAATAACAGTAGCAAATCTTTGCTAGGGCGCTCTCTGGGAATTGAGCGCAGTCCCATGTGGAGGAGTGGTTAGACAGTGCCGGGAAGGGAGCCCCCGACCCATCCCGTCCCCCCAGCCCTTAACTTAATGGTATGCGGATAACAATTGTTCCAAAACGTGTGATTGCAACAGGCATATACTAAACAAAAATTTGACATAAGGTTATGCGTGGATGGTAATCTGGATCTGAGCCTGAGTCTCCCCCGAGGGTCTACAGGGCCATTTCCGCCTCGGTCCTCCAGTCTCCCCCAGTAGTGGCACAGTCCCCAAGCAGTACGTCTGGCGGCTTTTCCACGTCCAGCAGGAGCTGTGTATATACCGCAGAGAGCTACGTCTATGGGATGTGGTCTCCCCACTCGCCTAACATCCCTCAAAGGTCTGCCCCCCAATACGTGCCGTGTCAGTGGTGTGGCACCCTCATCGTGAAATAGTAGGGGAACAAGAACCTTGGCAAAACCCTCCAAAACTGAGGTTCCATGCTGGGGTGTCCACGGCTACATATGAGGCCAATTCCCGTCAAGTACAGTATCCCCCAAGGTTATCAGCTACCCCCACGCTGGTCAGGTATGCAAGTCTCCACGTAATTACCAGCTCCCGGCCATATGACACAGCTCGTGGGACCAGCGTGCAGTAGCAGCATGCC